>NW_022145833.1:0-2021 GCF_002938485.1 Sitophilus oryzae
TACATATTAGAAAAGCGTGTTCTAATATTAGTCTTGTGGAATATATATCAACATAAAACTAGATGTAATTAACGAAATATCATCGTAACAACAGCTATTTTAGAAACGCCTAAGTTTACTTATTTCACTGAGATTTATGGAAAAAAAGTCCTTTGCCTCGGGTACAGATACCGCCACGTTTTGGAAATAGCTCAAAACGAAACAAAATTGAACGAGGCAACAGGAAACGCAAAAAAAATCTCCCACGCTCTCCTCACGAGTAGTGAGGAGAATCGCGAGTACGAGTACGAGTAGTGAGGAGGCGCTTTTAAGAATCGAAAGTAGGTCGAGGCAAACCGAAGTGTTCTCCGCATAGTGTAGAAGCTGTTTAACACTTTAAAATATTATGTAATAAATTTTTCGTATAATCGCTATTTAAAACAATTTATTTCTATATGCCGATTGTTTACGACTTTCTCCGATGGTGGCAGCACCGGCGGAGAATGCACCAAACCTGTAAAGTACGTAAACACTGTACTCTAAAGTAAAGTTAAAGACACGTAATAGGTAAAGTAATTTAGAATCTTGAAGCAATTTAAAGTACACCAAAGTTACTGGCACACATGTAAGTGTTTTTAAACTACTTGAAGGAACATGTAAAATTGTAAAAGCAATTTTTGTCATGAATGGATGTTTGTGTCGACTTTATTATTTTCCTGGTAAACTGACCGTGATGTAATGCTTCGAAATAGATGGTTTAATTATTTCCGGCGGGCCCGACTGAATTTTCCCATCAAACGCGACTACCATTCGAAAATGGAGTCTGAACCCATTAAACACAATGATATTTTATAAAGAATTATTTTCGTGAGTCTAATGTCAAATATGTAGAAATATTTTTGTAGTTTTTTTGCTATGATACGGAAATCTAAAAAACATATTATGTTATTTTATTTTTTTTTCACTAGGTTTAGTATTTAGTACAATCAATAGTACACTCACCTCTAGTAATAGAAGCCCTACCGAAACAAGGTATTAACAGGCCTTATATAGAAACCCTCGCTAATATATACAAGGAAGTCAAAGCAAGAGTAATAATGATTGATAAAATGTGGTATAAAATAAATTGTGTGAAATAAATATATTAACAATACCTATTAAAATAGAAAATCCAGGCCAAGTCAAGTTTATTTTCATCCAGATTGAGAAAATTTAATTTAAATCTAGCACTTTATTTTATTTTTTTACGCAAAAGCGCAATATCTGTTATGATGTCGAACAGCGCCCTCAAGCTACCACGAAAAAAATTGTGGAAACAAAATTTATAATGGAGATCATTAAGAAAGAAAAGCTCTATTAAACGCGCCCTAGTTTTTTTTTTAAATCGCGTAACCTAAACCAGAGTTATCCTTATTTTAATAAAAGCAAGTTTAACCTGCCCCCACCACTTTATTTTATGAGATAGAGCAAAATACTCATCAAAAAAATTACAAATTTATCGATGATTACAATGGTAATATTTAAAATACCTTGAGAAAAACCTTGTTTTCTGATTGGCTATGAGAGAAACGCCCCTAGCGGGCATTTCTCGAACTTGAAAATAATTTCCAGCGATTTCTCTTGGTCGATTTACTTATTAGATTTTTTTCCCCAAACTTATACGATAAGTAGCTTCTGAGATACAGCCAAGCCGGCGTCCATTCTTAGTTGGCCACCCGGTACTCAGGAGACCGAGTTCATTCAAAATCTGAAATAAAAAATGCAGGTCCGTATTTAAAAAAATTAAGTTGGCCTCTGTATCTCACAAACTATCAGCTAATTTGAAAATTTAAAAATTCTACCAGATAGCCCTATTAAACTGGCAATGAGTATGTGCAATTAGTTTTTTGATTTCCTAAAAAGTACGCCAGGAAAAAATAAAATTGATTTTCAAAAAATTCCGTTTTTTCCAAAAAACTCAGCAATCCTTGAAATTTTTAAAACTTTTTTAATGGCATCTTGGTGAACATCTCAAGGCGGCAACTTTGCCACTATTTAACCAT
>NW_022145833.1:13669-18044 GCF_002938485.1 Sitophilus oryzae
TTGAGTGATACTTCTGAATATAGCCACTTTGATTTCGTTATTGTGGCCTGTATTTGGGTAACAAACCACGCAGTAAAATAGTTATGTTTTAGTTAACTTTCTTGATGTTTATAAAAATATTTATGTAATATCATGCATTGCCAGTTAGAATGAGTTTACCACAGCACTTTTTTTGGGCCTAATTTTTGGCCTATTTCTGATCGCAGTCTGCAGCACTGTCCAGAGAACGTTCAGGTCAGATCGAGGTGGATTGCACCAGGTTTTCGACAAAGGTTTTATGATGGCCGGAAGTATAGTTTCTTTTCTTCTTAGCTCGGCTTATCGACGAGCCTGAATATCAGTCGTATTCATAGCAGCTTGTCATACGATCGTATTTTGCGAAGCCCCATTATTTTGAACAGATTAGCTTTTAAGTTTGCAGCTTTTGAAATTTTAATAAAAAAAAAAAAAAAAAAAATTTATTATTAACATTTTTTTTTTTTTTTTTTTTTTTTTTGTAAAAGTTAAAATATTTCCCGTATCCACGGAAAATATTTTAACTTTTTTTTTCAGGAAAATATTTTAAAGTTATTTTATAAATTTTTAAAAATGTTAATAATAAAGTTATTAATTTTTCGAAATATTTTGAGTAATAATTGTTTTTCAAAACACATAAACTTAAAAATATAATCTGTTCAAGAATAATGTAAAGAATTAGTACTAATAACCATAAAATACGATCATTATGGATTGGTAAGCTTATATAATTCACGATTACGATATTCCGGGTACTTCATAAATCGATCTAGAAAAAGCCAGGCTACAAGAGAGAAAAAGAAACTATAAAAAGCCCGTACACGCATATAAATCATAAAACCTTTTTGATGAAACTAACAATCTGGTCGAGTTCTTTTTCTCTCGATTAGATCTGAATCACGATTTTACAATTCGTCTTCTTCTTCAGCTCGATCTTCGCTTTTTTTAACGAACGAACGTTCTCTTATAGTGATGGACAACGCTCACCTGGTCAATTTCGTACGGGTGTACGTCAGAAAGTAAAATTTAAAAATTAGATACAAAAAAAAAGTGCGCATATTTGAAGTAAAACTTCGTTCTAACAGCTATTAAATTCAAGGATATATATTTTTTCATAAATGGCTTTTTATAAACATCAAAAAAATTAAGAGTTAATATAAAACCGTATACTAGCTTTATAATTTTACTAGCGTGTACCCACAACTTCGTTCGCGTCGAATTGATCATTTGTAATGGTGATGATAAAGCAAAGCAAGAATTTCCATTAACATACAAACTGGATAACATTTTCTCACATTTATGTCAGCATGAGAAAAAATTTCTATAACCAGTTCATTTGAGCACTCCATTATTCAAAAAATAAATAAATGAGAAACTTAATTTGCAAAAAATACACCATAATCTCAACGATTATTCTGCGACGATATGAAGAACGCTACTGAGACTGCAAAACATTTTTGTTTAATACAAGCCTACGTGGGAATGGTAGGAAATGATTGAACAAGTTCAGACAAGTGAAGCCTGCGATGCTCGTTCATCCTTTGACTTGTGCTACATTTACAAACTGACCGGAAGACCGCGCCGAGCCGAGCCGCTTGTCGCATCGACGAGCGCTCTTATTACCAAATCGCGCGCCAATCTCGCCAAGTCCCGCGTCGTGGGATGCCGGCTTTACCCAGAGTTGTCACAAGCTTACACCATTACCATCCCTTAAAATACTTGCACTTATTTCTGGGACACCCTGTATAATAGCTAATGAAAAATTATAAAATAATGTTTAATTATTTACAAATGGCACACACACAGCAACATTAATTTGTAAGAGATCACACATTGTTCTTTTACTTTTCTCTCTTTGTTATGAAATTCTTATCTATTATGACGGAGCACAAGCCCACGCGATATGTCAATTACTTTTTTAGATTTAGACATCATTCTTTGGACACGTGGTATTACGCCGATCCAAAATGACATTTACAGTTACGAGAGCAGTCATCCGTAATTATATTCCACTAATGCGATTGTTATTTGCTTTTTTCTAGTTGTCACATCACCATCGAGTCGCTTCAAGTCGAGTTTACTGTTGTTTTAGTTAACATAGTTAACAGCCATGTTACAGTTGTTTGCTCTACAGTCTTTTTATGCTCAAAGTCATTTAGTTTTTACGTAAACAGAAGAAGCAGTAAGAATAGAAGTAACATTGATTATTTTAAGTAAGGATGAAGAATGTATCTATAACAGGGTGGCGCCTCTCATACGATGCGGAGGCTCCAAGGAGGACGGTAGTTTAATATCGAAATGAAATTTTAGAAGCGTATGTAGGTTACAAAAAGCATTTTATAAAAATATATAGAGTTATACAAGTTACTCATCAAAGTTGTTTTTTTTTTGTAATGAAACACCCTATAACGGGTGCGTCTCAAAAGTGGCTCACCCCTATAACTTTTTATTTTTGCAGTTAAAAAAACGAGATTTGGTATGTTAGTATATGACATAAATTAGGATTGATTGATGTATTCAATTGTTTTGATTTTTAAATAGCACCCTCGGTATTTTTTTACTTTATTCGATAGAAAATGACATTCTGAATAGAATATGACATATCATATGTCAACTTTTGACATTTTTGCATATGGTTTATATGATATTATAACTTGCGGTTCGTAACGAAAATTTTTGACTCGAAATACCAAATCAAATTATTCGTAAAAAAATGCTTTTTCCAAATGTACTAATAAGCCATCCTCGTTCCATTTGAAAAAATTAAGATATGATAAAAAATACGATTTGGGCATTTTCTAACTAGCCAGGACAAGACACTAAAAACATTAGACAACCAAATCTATTTTTCCAAGGCTCCTTGATTAAGAATTTTTAATCAAGCCATGTCACTCTAGATTGCATTTTAAAATACAATTTTTTATTAAGCGAGAATGTCAAAAGTTGAAATATGATATGTCAATCTATTCAGAATGTCATTTTCTATCGAATAAAGTAAATAAATACCAAGGGTGCCCTTTAAAGTTGTGGTCATTTCCGGTGAAACGGAAAGTGACCAAAAATAATTGAATACGTCAATCAATCCTAATTTGTGTCATGTACTAACATATCAAATCTCGTTTTTTTATCTGAAAAAATAAAAAAGTTACAGGGGTGAGCCACTTTTAAGACGCACCCGGTATATTAATTGATTTTTGGATTCTAGGAAAAAAATAAAGGTTAGTTTTATTAAAGAAGCATTTGCCTAAAATGTCAGGATTTTGACATTTCACATTTTGTGAAAATGAAGAGTAAATTTTAAATGTCAATAACAGGCTACCTAAATTTTAATTTACCCTGTATAGCCTGATATTTAATTACAATAACCATTGTATGTTAAACCAAATCAAATTTTGACCCGAAACGTTATACAGGGTGAGACAAAATTAATATGGAAGATTGCTCACTTTTAACAGCAAGTTACTCATTTATTTTAAATGGAACATCCAGTATATTATTCCGGTGTCCAAAGAAGAATTTATATTATCTTCAAAATATTATTAAGATTGCCTACCCTTCGGACAAAGATTTTCTTAGATATTTTAATTTTTATGATTTTGTTTCACTAGATCTTTATTATCCGAAAAAATCTAGATGGCGGTGATATACCTTTTGTTAATTTAACAAAAATTAAGGGATGAAGAGTAAAATACTGAACGGCAATAAAAAGATACACGTTTAAAACATATTTAAATTATTACAGAATTAAAACCTATAATTTTGTGACAAAAATTTGCTAGATGAAATCAAATGTTGAAAATGCTTCCTTTCCTGTTAACTGCATAAAATGATTCTCTTTACAAAATATATTTTCATTTTAAAAGGCATATGTGGAGTTCTACTTTGAAAAGCAGCTACAATAATTTCTCTCATGTTATCAACAATACTTTGTCGAGTTTTGTAAACGCTATTTTTAACATATCTCCATAAAAAAGCCCAGACTAGATAAAATCAGGGGCATTTAGACACACTGCATTCACACACTAATAGAATCATATCATTTCTTTCTAATGTAGGATAAGTTTACATTTTCGGTAAATTTCTAAGAATTTTCCTTGTTTTAACTGACACAAAATGATGATAAATAGTTGTTAAAATTGGAGTAATTAGACAGCTATGTTGTGTGAAGTAACGTCAGACGTACAGTTCGTCTGTTGGATATGTGTCTATGAAAGGAATGCGGACAAAAACAGTTAAATAAACAGCAATATATTTTATACGTCGACTTGACGAGTACGTCACCGCAAATCGCTCCGCCCACTCATTTTATTGGCTACTTGCAAATTTGTCGAATTTTTATTGATGGGACGCGTCGTCTAAT
>NW_022145834.1:0-8477 GCF_002938485.1 Sitophilus oryzae
TACTGAAGATTATGAAGCTATTATTTATAGTACCCATTATCTAGGCAAAATTCTGTAAAAATTCTATTTTCTTATTTTCCATAGCAGTTGCGCCCTCAAAGCTCCCTTAGTTATAAATATTTTTTTCCGTAGGCCATACAGCTAATACTTTCCGAGATACTGCCAAGAGCTATTTTTAGTGAGACACCCTGTACAGGGTGAGATTACAGTAGTAGATAGTTTCCTTTTTTATTCTAAATGTATATTCTCTCGAAAGTCTTATAAATTTAATTGAACATATTTCTTGAAAAAAATATAAAGTTTTTGGAGCTAAAATTATGTGTTCACCATAACAAGTATTCAAACATTATGAGCATCAATTAGACTTTGCATGGTAACGATATTGTTGAAATAAAACGATAAAGCTTCACTCAGTACGTCGCAGTTAGTGGAATAAATTAATGGTTTCAATTAGCGTAGAAGTTTGTTTCTTTAGTTTAAATGTAAGAATTCAGAACGTCAAAATTAATGGTAGACATTTTCAATTACTAAAAAAAGTTATCAAAGAGTTTTCCACTAATTATACTTCAAAATTTGCCAGAAATGTAATTTTGGCCTTTGATTATCTTCCGTCAAGACAAATTGTGATTAGAAATCAAAAGTTGATTGTTTTATAAGCTAAATATTAGGCTTTCTCTATGGATACAACTAAGGCAACCTATTGCTAGGATATTCTATTAATTTTAATTGTAGTTTTTAGACATGGTGAATGATCGTAAACTAAAATGTTTAATGTGTAATTGAAACCACTAAATTATTCCACTAAATGCGAGGTTCTGAATGAAGCTTATTAATACAATTATTAGTAGTAATTTTTAAATAGCTCTACTTGAAAAAAAAAACAGAAGATTTAGGTATAGGAACATAACATCGTTGAAAAGTAATTTTATTAGTCTTGATTTTTTAAATAATATACATTGGGTTGAATTTAAAATAAGAAAAATTTTAACATTTTTATAATAAACGGAAATATTTTTTTTTATTTTCCTGTGTGATATCTAAAGAGTTGATTTAGAAAAGTTGAATATATCAACTTTCGTTCGCGTACAAACCAAATTTCAGCTTTCAATATGCCACATTCGTGATTTAACCATTGCTTATTTAAGATAAGCTTTCTGTCAATTTTATATATTATGTTTTATTTTTTATCTCAAAAACTATGAAAAATAGATATAGGAGAGTATAGAGTATATAGAACAGAAAAATTATGAAAAATGTAATGAAAAAAAAAATCCAAATTTTCAAAAAATCCTATCATCGGTTCTCCATAAACGTCTAACCTACCATCGCGGCGAATCACCTATTCTGCCTTATTTGTCACTCAGTTTATTAAAAAATATATTACTAAAAAAATAAACAACATACTCAAAGAGATTTGTTAAATGAAATAAAATTTGTCATATGAAAATTAGAACAACAAAATATATAAATTTTAACTGCGAAAATAAAATATTTCGAAAAATAATAGGTCAGAAGTATAATTCATCTTCAGCTTTGATTACTGTCAGTATTATTATGTTTATACGTAACAAGCAAACCGTTTGGAGCATCGCCAGCTTATTAAAAATAACGATATAAGCAGCAATAATGGCTGATCAATAAAGGACAGTAGCGCTTACTAAACTTTTCTTATAAATCAGAGGATAGAACCATGTTAAAAGTGCTTAGAACTATGTTTTCTCACAACTTGGGGAGAAAGTTTTTATACAAAATACTGAAATTTATTCGACATTTTGTTTTCGTTCAGTTAAGATAATAATAATTAAAAAAAATATATCAAAATGAAATAAAAAAAATGAGAATTAAAATAGATAATTACTGTTATATTAGCATTTATTAGTATTGAGCAATAAAAATAATGGGATGAGAGCGTAACCACCGTAATAACAATGAGAGGGCACAGTAGGTAAAAGACCCATAACCCATAACGGGGTGTACTGATGTTTTCAAAACCAAAGCATAGGAGTATTTGGGCCGAAAACTAAATAGTCCGAACCAATAGGTACCTACCCCAGAACTAACTAACCACCTACCGAACTAACCCCAGAATCTTTCTGGCAAGATGCGTACAACTTATCTTAGACTATCGAGAAAAATCAAAGATTTTTCTAGATTTAAATAAGAACAATCTTCGGATTGCCAACGAATCTTTAACAGGACACTGTCTCCTCAATGAACACATCAGTAGATTGAAACTAAGAAACAATGGCGAATGCAGATTCTGTGGGGAAATGAAGAAACACCAGAACACCTCATTACTAGGTGCGCTGAGACGACAACCATTCGTGTAGTATGATGGATGTCGGAGACGGAGAACTAACCTCTGTAAAATCGTCTCAGATACTGAATTTTGTCAAAACCCTGGGACTGTATGATGAGTTATAACTCAAGAAGTGGGACATAATAGATCTATAAGGTCTCGGTGATTAACTACCCCCGTCCTATATAATCTACAATCTCTTCTTCTCTACGGGATCCCTGAAATGTGTGAGTGGGATTCTGCGTATACTAGTACCGTATGATCGAAAAAACGGCGTCCAGTTGGCTTGTAAATGACGATCGATGACATTTCCCATATAATTCTACATAAAATGACGGCGATATTCATCGTTTCTTTGAATGTGGTAGACAATGAAGTCCGAAATTCTTTTATTTTCAAAGCGATCTTCATTTCATAGCCATCACTGACGCCGTTTTTTTTTCGATCTTATTGTCATATCAATACTCAACATTTGAAATAACCCTTTACGCTCTAATGTTATTGTAGATAACGAAAATGATCCTACCCTTCTAATGATTACTATTCTCCTTATAAGGCCATTCACTACTTTTTAAATAATTTCGAATGAAAATTAGATTTTCACGTTTCTCCAAGAATTTTATAATTAAAAGAAAAGCTAAAAGAGACGTGCCTTAAATGGAAATCTCTATTCTAAGTTTTCGAAAGCCATAGCCTTTTCCTTAATTACTTCCTTTACTTTTAGATTTTATTACAATAATTTGGAACGAAAAAAAAAGACTACGGCGCCCTCTTGCTTAAATATCTTGAAACTTTTTCTATTTATTTCGCGGAGGATTTTTTCGCTCTTTGGTATAACGAGGGTCAATAAAGCAGACGTCGCTCGTCGTCGCATCAAATGCTGAAAGAAGTTTATAAGTCCGGAGCACAATGAATAAAATCGGAATTAAAATGTGGTCTGAAAGGATGAGGCCGAGAATAAAGACGGAACGCGTTAAATCTAACGAAGAAAATAGATAAAAAAGGATTTGGCGTCGGCATTTGCCAAAGGAATTTGTAGAGACGGGTATATTACCATGCCAGTGACGGGACGGAATTAACTATGGAACGCATTGTTAGAAACTTTATTGTGATTCGGTGATATCTATCAATAACGACTATTTTGTTTTTTACACTATTTGAAGATATATTATAAATTGTACGAGTTTCAATCAATTGATACATCAATGTTAACGTGTTAATGCGGTAATCTAAGAAGAGAAAGAAGAAGATTAAAAACGATATCAGCGGGAAAATTCTGGTTCTTCTTTTCATCGGAAGTAATCGAAACTTTTAGATTTCCAAAATTTTCTGTCCAAAGACCAAATGCTACACCTCCAAAATTCATTTGTAGCATTTAATATACTTACAGCTCTACTTAAACCTGCTACTTTCCTAAATTGTACTGGCACCAAGTGAGCAACCATACAGAGGTACTGTTTAGGCAACATCACTGAAAATAACAAAATAAATTATTTAGCGGTCTTTTTAGATGTAAGTTAATGTTTGATATTGTAACGTTTTTAGTTCGTTACATGTCTTTGTATATGATATACGATGTCTGGCGTATCATCACCGGGGAGTGATAACGTCCTTCCCTCTCTTCAGGCCGGATAACTTATTTGACGCGCTTGGCGTAGTTCTAACGTCCTCAAGTCGACAATCCTGTGCTGCTCTGTGGGCATTCATTTTCAAGGTTTCGCGCTTCCGCGCTTAACTTGACTTTGGCTTTGACCGTTCTACTGTCACCATCAAAAAGCCCTGCTTAGAGAAACTGCAATTATTTAAATCTTGCTGTATAATTTGAATCAGCTGCTATTTCGAAGCTACATGTAAAAATGAGATATTATCTTTTTTGATTCGTTATTATTACTGCGTATTTTTAGGGTAGAGTTACGGATGTCCCAACCTAACTTGTATTTGTATTTTGCTGGCACGTTGACGTTCCTTCTCTTTTGTCCTCCAGAATGTTACATGAAAGAAAGGACAGGTTCTTTGTTATTTATTGAGCCCTCGGAAGTAATTCGAGGTAGGTTCATTTTGTTTATTAGACCTTGTTTGATTTCAAACAAGAGTTTCATATTTTTAGGGTCCAAGGTACGGGTAGTGTTCCCTTGTACCGTTATCTTATGGACGGATGTCCAAGTTACGACATTGTCCTATGGTTGGATGCCCTATGTACGTATGTCCTGTGGACGAGTGTCCCAAGTAGGAATGATTTATATTATATATAAAGTGCCCCAGCGTGGATGTAGCTTGAGCCCCATGCTGCTTCGTTTCCATGTATAAGCTAGCCAGTAGTTACGGCTGTATTAATTCATGGTGCCCTCATTCTAGCCCCTTTTGTTGTATTGGATAGCCGAGTACAGAGATGCGAGTCCACCTCACGCTGCTACTCTTTGAAACAGGATTGCTTTAAGAACAAACAGCTAAGTTTAGATTTAAGTTTTAGTTTACATTCAACATTTAACATATTTTCAGTCTTAAACAATAACATACATCTTAAATAATATGGTACAGACTATGTTTAGTGGTTAGATCGTTAAGAACATTCATGTCAATTTAGTATTTAAAATATGATTTAGGTCTTAGGTTTCATTACATTACTTCTTGTAATAGTATTACTTTCATAGATATTATTATTGCACTATTTTAACAGATGAATAACCAAACATAGATTCTAGAATCTACGGGTTGCAACATCTTCGATTTAACATCATATAAAATATATCAAATTAATTAAAGTAATGCTACATTTCATATATTCTCTTAAACTTTACATGTCTTGTATTTTATCGTAGTTGTTTTCATTGATATTTAGTACAACTCTTACCACCACTTTCTTTGACATATAACTACTATATATTTACTAGAACTCTACAATGTCATGTACCAGCAAAGAACATCATGAATAAATATAGTCATTAGTTTTAAGTAATATACAACTGTGTTTTCTTTCTCTGTACAGGGTGGGTCAAATTCGACGCTTTTAAATGGAGACACCATTTTCTATAGGAGATAGACAAAAACTAATATCGGTGTCTGGAGCTCAATTTTTATCAAAAACATGATGGTGAAAACCGCATATCGATATCTGTAACCGTTTCGGAGTTACGGGCGTTTTCAAAAATATGCATTTTAACAAATCGTTGTAACTTTTTGCTATGGAAAATTTGCTATTTTTATGAAAACATTTCCAAAGCACCTTTTTACGTAGAATTTAATGGTTTAAGTATAATTTTTTTTTAAAATTAATAATTTAAGAATTATCAACAGAAAATTTGATTTTTTATATGAGACACCCTATATATCTTTAATTTATTGAGAAAGAATTTAAAATTACCTTTCAAAATATAACACACTTGATATTTTGCTCGATTCCTCTTCGAGATATAGAGTATACAAAAATTTGCCCGGCTTTAATTAAGTAGGCTTTGAATGGCACCGGCTGTAATACAAAAAAAATTCTAGCTGTGAGCATCAATTAAAACGAAAATAATATTAAAGAATATGAGATGCAGAATTTTATAACAATTTAAAATATATTTAACTAACACCAACACATTTAAATCTGATAACAATAAAAATAAATAGCAAACAAAGACATGATATTTTGCTGCAGGTGTTCGACCGTCTTCTGTTATATCAACCATCTTCTATTATGGACAGATGGGGCCATTTCTGAACATTTCTCGCGGAATTCATTAACTCAGTGGGGGTGAGAGATACCCTCTCATAACTGCTAAGTATTTCTAATTCTTGTCTAGATTATACGGAAGAATAAGGAACCTTTATTCTTCCGCAAATATTTCCATAGGATTAGATTCATGGGCACTAAGTCAGGTGGCCTCGACGGCCAACGGCTGGGATCTTGGTTAGCTATTCAATCAGCAAAAATTTGCTGATAACTTCAGCGTTCTGAGGCGGTGCCTCTTCTTGCTGGAAAAATATGTTTTCGAGTTTCATTAAGGACATATCATCAATAAGGGGTCCAAAGCCTACTAGTTAAAAGTGGCAAACTTTTAAAAATTCTGTATTTCGAAGGCGAAAATATCAAGTGTGCTATATTTTGGAAAGGTAATTTGAATTCTTTTCGGTTGGTTATTAAAAATAGAGGGTGTCCCAAATAAAAATCAATTTTCTGTTGATAACTCTCAAATTATTAATTTTAAAAAATTATACTTATACCATTAAATTCTATGTAAAAGGTGCTTTGGAAATGTTTTCATAGAAATACAAAATTTTCCATAGCAAAAGTTACAAGCGATTTGTTAAAAATGCACATTTTGAAAAACACCCGTAACTCCCTAAACGGTAAATCGTATTGATGTGCGGTTTTCACCATCATGTTTTTGGTGAAAATTGAGCTCCAGACACCGATATTAGTTTTCGTCTATCTGCTATAGAAAAGGGTGTTTCATTTAAAGCGTCGAATTTGACCTACACCCTGTACATGCCTGGCGCCCAATATCTATATTTTTTTGTTTATTGTTATTGATTAGTTTTCTTTCTAGTGAAATACCTTATCCACGACTGCTCTCCGATGAAAAGCTGCCGTTCGCAGTGGTAATGTTTTATAAAAAACGCTACAACATGTTGAATGTAAGGAAATATTTTCTAGTTTGGGAAAAAATACACATCTCCAATTAAATTCTCTGAAGCCATTCAAAATGACTTACCATAAGTCATGGAAATATTATAGAACAAATTTAAAGAATCTTTTATAATATGTATTATTTCTTCAAGCTCTCATAATATTTGAAAAAGATCTTGGGTGTAGGGTTCAGAACCGGGAAATTCCCGGTTGTTTTGAGTCATCAAAGAGCCGGGACTCGAAATTATTAATTCCCGATTCTTTCGGGACTTGGTACTGGTAATAATAATTAATAATAATTACATATTTTTTGTTACGTGCGAAAGACTTTTGATACTTTCTAGCGGTCGAAATCAAACTCTTCTAAATAAGTAGTGATGCTATCTCTTACTGTTCTTACTTCTGAAGTTATTTTGAAGTTTCTACAATGTTTATTAGCTATTATTGAAGTTTAAATATGTTATTTTATTATTCAGTATAATATTACTGAATGTATTTTTTTGTATTATGTTTTTATAGGCATTTGCATCTTTAATTGAAAGTGTTAATTTTTTTTTTCAAATTAAGTTAAGTTGGTTTCGAGGTTGGTTGATGTTGTTTGATGTAATTTTTAAGCTACCTATATGTTTTCTTTTTTTTTCGCTTGTATTCATTATTTGTGTTCATGTTTACATTCTCATGACTTAATAATTTGATATTATTTTCAAACTCAATTTTTTATCAGTTTTACTTTTAAGAACCATCCCTTGCTTGTTAATTGAACGAACTCCATGAAGTTCCTATAATATTTATTATGTTATGTTTTAATATATATTTGGATTTTTAATTCAATATATTTTAGGGCTTCTGTCTCAAATTCAGTTAAGTTGGTTTATGTTGTCTGGCGTGAAATTTAAGTTACCTATATACTTTTTTCAAAAAGAAATAAATAGTGAGGGAAATGTAAAAAAAGGAGAAAAAAGATTAAACGGCTCAGCCCTCAACAACTCGTAACCGTATACACCAGTGTACACCAGTGCAGACACGCACACTCACACTCAAACAACCACACCTACACTAGTGCACACTGATGTAACTGCCTTCAGGCTTCATCAGTACGCTAAGGAATCAGGAAGCGAAGAAACCGATCCCAAAACACAAAAAAACCAGGAAGCAAACGATGAAACCTTACTTGGGTGTTACTGGACGTCTTGTTACGCTTACTAAATATGCCACAAGGCGTCTCGTTAATGCAATGATAAACCAGATATTTAAGGGGTTCGATTTAGTAGTCGGTACGATTTAGGCGACTTTCTCCTAATACTACTTTATAGGTACTTTCAATAACATCCTTATAGTGGCACTGATTGGTCCAATAATAATCATCAATCTTTCTAGTTTAATGAGAGTTGTAATTCATTATAGATTTATCTTTTCACCATTTTATTTCTGTATTTTATGTTTAACCACGAACCAAACTGAGTGAGAACAGAATACGTAATATTCCCTATTCCGCTGGCGATTCGTTATGCTCTTTATAAAACATTCATTTAAAGCAATGACATTCCGACATGTGCTGCTTCTGAG
>NW_022145834.1:21654-141300 GCF_002938485.1 Sitophilus oryzae
GTTCTAATGAGCGTTGGGCGACCTGCAGTTTCCTTATAATGTCTATTTTGACTGTCCAGGTTTCGCATGCATAGGTCATGACTGGTAGTACACATTGGTCGAATGTTTTCTTCTTTAGATAAAGTGGCATTCTAGATTTGAATATGATTGAGTCTCTCCCATAAGTACTCCATGCTAATTTAATTCTTCGTTAGATTTTTGGTACTAGAGATCCCCAGCTGTGTATTAGTTGAGATAATATATAAAGTATTCTTCTACTATTTCCAGTTTTGTGTTATTTACTAAAATGTCTTTTCTGTCTATTAGTTTGTTGTACAGTGGTCGAAATTGATCTGTTTTAACAGAGAAAACCTATTTCCTGACTAGATAGAGCAAAACCGACATGATAGATGTCATGGGCTCGATTTCTGAGAAACGTTTAATGGCGTAAACCGCCTGTTGATATTTTCACTGCCAACCGAGATACGGGGTCATTTTGAATTTTTTACCATTTGGAAAATTGCCCATAACTTTTGTATATCGCGGAATAATAAAATTCTTTAAAAACGTTCTTAAGGCACTCTTTTAAGTACAATCCAGTGGCGTAGACAGTTTTTTTCTATACTTGCTCTTTTTATTAGAAATAATAAAAACTATAATTTTTTAAATGGAAATCATAGTTGGCTATGAACTTAAAAAAATGCCGGGGTTTATCCCTTTCCAACGATATAAAGTTATGTGTATTTATTTCTATGAATATGAGAAATATTAGAGATTTTTTATCTGTGTATCGTAGCGGGCCTTGATTTTGTGTTGACGTAGTTGCCTAATTATTTTTTATCACAATTTAATATTCTATATTATTATTTATCTGCATAATTAAAGACTTTTGAAAAGGTAAATCAACATTCCATATGAGTATTACCATTTACAATTAAAACGCAGTTGTAACCCCTGCACTATTATATGGAGAATTTAGAGAGAATTGGATTGAAACAAGGGGTCCCATGTCTTGGACAACGAGGTCCTGTGATTTAACTCCTTTGCGGCCTTGATTTTGAAATTAAAACACCTTATATAAGGGAAGAACCATTGGGACGAGAGAAAAATTACAGAAGGCTACTAGGCAAGCTTTTGGACTTACTACACCACTTCGTCTAATAAATCGTTGTAACTCTGTGCGCAAAAGATGTTTATTGTGTATTCAACAAGGAGGTCTGATGATTTGAGGTCTGAACATCTAATGATTTCTTTTAGAAAACTATATTCGTCACTCAAAAAAAAGTTTTTTTTAGTTTTGTTTATTGTTTATTGTATCGATTTCAATTGTAATTACTAATACTAATATAGAATGTTAATTTACCTTTTCAAAAGTTTTTAATTATGCAGATAAATAATAATATAAAATATTAAATTGTGATAAAAAATAATTAGAAAAATAGGTCAACACAAAATCAAGGCCCGCTTCGGTACAAAGATAAAAAACCTAATATTTTTTTCATTCTTAGAAATAGATACCCATAAGTTTATATCGTTAGAAAGGGTTAAACGCCAGCATTTTTTTAAGTTCATAGCCAACTATGATTTCCATTTAACAAATTATATTTTTCATTGTTTCTCATAAAAAGAACAAGCATAGAAAAAACTGATTACGCTACAGGATTGTGGTTAAAAAAGTGCCTTAAGAACGTTGTTACAGAATTTTATTATTCGTCGAAATAAAAAAGTTATGGGCAATTTTCCAAATGGTAAAAAATTCAAAAAGACCCTGTATCTCAGTTGGCAGTGAAAATATCAACAGGCGAGTTACACCATTAAACGTATCTCAGAAATCGAGCCCATGACATCTATGTCGGTTTTGCTCTATCTAGTCAGGAAATAGGTTTTCTCTGTTAAAACAGACTAATTTCGACCACCCTGTACATTACTTTATTTTTTTTTTACTTTTTTTTATTTTTTTTTGCTAAATTCATTTTGAGACCTACTTTATTGCTGGCTGTATTTAGTTCGTTAATTTGTGTTTGTAGTTCTTCAAGACTATCGGCAATTAGGACTATGTCATCAGCGAATCTTAAAGTAAAGTAAAGTAAAGATTTCAGTTAACGTCTCCTTATTTTGCTGCCGGGGCTAATCTGGAGGGGGCCTACTTTGTTTATGCGGAATCCGAACCACGGTCCTCGGCCATATCATGGTCAATGGCCTACCGACTTGGCAAGCGTCTAAATCGACTCTTACTCACGAGATATCTGATCTCATTCGGCATCGAACCGGCGTGAATGAGCAGTGTGTGTCAATAGATTTTACACTTTTGCTTTTATTGAACAACAGCAGGATACAGAGTTTCGAACCGGTCACCCGTCCATCCACTAGTATCGCCTTACGTCGCCTTAACTTGGATGTTCTAATGGGAACCGGTGTTTCGACGTAGCTGGGCCTTTGCCTCAGCGAATCTTAGCGAATATTCTCCATCTATTTTTAAGTCTCCAAAGGCTCTGGCTAGTGGAAGTTCGTATTAGTTTGTTCGGCTGATAGTTTCACTTAGTGTATGTGATCAATCATGCTAAAGCCGCTTCTAAAGCCTGCTTGTTCTCGTGGTTATGCAGCTTCCAGCATCTTTTGTATTATGTTGTTTATTATTTTTGTATTTATTTTTATAATCAAATAATATTTGTCATTTATGGAAAAATGAGGGTAAAAGTAAAATTTCCGGTCTTTATTATCCCGATTTTATTCGTTACCAGTTAAAATGGAATCGCACATTAGATATCTTACAAATATAAAAGACAAACCAAATTTAACTTGCATAATTTGTAGTGAGAAAATAAATAGAAAAGGTTCCGACATAGAATCCATATTTAAATAATTATAATGTTTTTTACTATTGTAAGCTTTGAACAAACTTAAGATTTTCCTACACATGTAACTATGAGTGATAGATGAAATAATGGTAAACCATAGAATTGGGATTTTTCGATGATTAACCGAAAACCAAGCTACATTACGAATTAAAAAAACAAAGAGATAGAAAAAATAGGTATATACAGTGTGGTCTGAATTGTATTCGGGAAAATATTCTGCATAAATTTATGTCCTAAAGTGCTTCGTTTTGGGGATACAAGATGCAGAATAATTTATGAACTAACGTCGATATTTGGATGAAAATTGGTGTCTGGTAATAAATTTGATTTTGATATCAATATGACTCCTACTTGCAGGGATTACCACAGTTATGTTTTAATTGGTTTGAATAGTAATAACTTTAGTAATACTAATACAACATGAGTACGATTTACCTGTATACAAAAGTGTTTGTCCGTTAGAGGGCACCAAACTTTATAAACACATTTTTTCAGATATTTTAAGAACTGTTATCCCGATTTGAATGAGATTTTGGGTGTCTATTATTTGTTAAGTGCTTTAATATTTGACTTTCAAAAAAATCAGTAGAAAGTACGGGAAGGCTGAAAACTACCGCCACCCCTACATACATTTTGGTATAAATATATTCCAACCCAAACAACGACCGATTTTTTTTCGTAAAATGGTCCCTCTTGTATTCACTACATTTTTTGTCTCTTATAAAAAAACACCACATCGCAGTTTTTGAGAATAATTCTGTTGGAGAATTTATTCTTCCAAAGCAGACCTAGAATATACAGAGCAGGACCGGTTTTAAGGACCATTGGGCCCCAAGCGGATTTTTTTCGGGCCCCCCTATCCTATGTTTGTTATACATAATGATTATGGTTAGGCATGTAGTGTGTTGTACGATTTACTAAATTATCTATGTAAAAAGAAGTTTCAACGAATACAATGTATTTTGTTAAACATTTTATAAAAAAAAACATTTTAAATAATATTAAACAGCATTTAACGCAAAAATAAAACATTTATAATTTGTGAACAGAACATAAAAGAAATAACTTAATAAGTAAACAAAATAAAAATTTGGGACATTGATCAAATGTGTTTCTTTCTACATTTCTCTTTTGCAAACTGGTCAATTATTAAATTGCAATCTAATTTTTGGATATTTGATCCTTCTATGTGGATCAGAGAAAGATCGTCGAGTCTCTCTTGGCTAATGGTGGATCTGAAGTAAGTTTTAATCCTTTTTAACGCAGAAAATGAGCGTTCCCCGCTAGCATTAGAAACTGCTATAGTAAAATAAATTTCAAGCAACAACGTAAGCACATTAGGGAAAGTTGATTTTAGTGACTGCACAAGTTCAAATTTTTCAATCATTTCCTTTTTATTCATATTGGCAGATAGTATTCGAAAATGAGCCATTTCATCATTTAATACATCTTCTTCTACATACGACTTATATGTATTTTTCAAGATATTGGCAGACTCTTCAAATGCTATGTCATCGATATTGCTAAAAAACAACTTAAAACGTTCGTTAACAGTGTGATAGCTTTTAATTCGTGCCTCAAGATCTTGAATTATGGAGTCACATATTACGGCTTCCACCTTAAACTTCTCTTTGCCACTTATGTGAACTTCATTTTCTTTTGATTCGTCGAAAAATGCTTTTCTTTTTCTAGTTAGAGTTATTTTTCTAGTTAGTATTATGTTCTTAATAATAATAGTTAGTAGTTCTAATAGGTAGCGTCATCCAATAAAGTCGATGCCTCAATTTCGATACCGTCAAAATTTCAAAGAAGTGTTTTGATAAATGAGACTTCAATAACTCTATGCTAGTAAATATATTTAGTGATGGATCTTGCAAAGCTTTGCTCGTAGCATTAACACTTTCTAAGATTTTAAACCATATGGTAGTCAACAATGCATGTTCGAATTTTTGCATTTTCTTTAGAAGTGCAGAAGCTTCATTTCTTGCTATTGGTTTTCACCTTAGTCATTCGCAATGACAGAAAAAAAATTCTATAATTGCTTTTATAATTTAGTTTAAGAGCAGCAACTGCATCAGCCTGGGCTGACCATATAGTACCACTAAGACGTTTAAGAGAAATTTTACACCGACTTAATAGAATAGACAAACGGTAGGTGGATGAGGAAAAGAATACGTATATTTCTTGAACTAAGGAAAAGTAATTGGAAGCCTGAAGACAAGATTCACTTGAAAAATTAACTGATAAGTTTAAAGAATGGCTCGCACATGGTATACAGCAGTAGGAGATAACAGCTTGATTCTAACTTGCAGCCTTGCAGCCCGTTATAATTATCAGACATATTAGCTGCATTGCCATAAGATTGCCCACGACAGTCCTCAATTTTTAAGCCTAAAGCTTCTAGTTTTTTTAAAACAACATCTTTAAAATATTCTGCCAGTGTGTTTTTCTATTTTAATCAATCCCAAGAACCTTTCCTCTACTTGTTTATTCTGTATGTATCTTAAAATAAAAGTTAATTAATCACAATGGCTAATATCAGGTGTGGAATCCACTATAAAGAGAATAATACTTCGCAGATTTAATTTCATTAAAAAATAACTCAATTTCAAGATACCACCGAGCAGAGAACAATAAATTATTATATCTACTAAACCCCTTCTCGGTTGATCGTTGATCATGAACATAATAAAAAAAATTAGTTAAAATATTTACTTTACCTTTTTTAAAAGACCATTTATTTATTGACTTCTGCTTCATTTTCATATTTATATTTTTTTATGACCGAAATACGGGCCCCCAAGCGGCAGCTTGTTCCACTTTATGTATAAACCGGCGCTAATACAGAGAGTTCCAATATTACCCGGACATAGATACAAAGATTACTTAACTTAATATTAAGACAAGTACTTATTTTTTGAATCAAATTAAGTTAGTTGCACATAATTTACCTTTATACAAAAGTATGTATGTATGTATATCCGGTTTTATAGTGTCCTTCGTCGCCCTCCGGTCTCCATGCGCCACCTCCGTCTGTTGTCCCAATCTCCTGGTAGTAAGTTCCTTTCCGACATGGCTCTGTCGATTCCTTGATTCCAGGAAAGTTTAGGTCGGCCTCGTTTACGTCTGTCTGTAGGTGTCCACTGCAACACTTGCTTTGGTATTCTCTCGTCAGCCATTCGTTGTACATGGCGCTACCACTACAATTGTTTTTCTTGTACAATATTACCCTCCACCTTTATTTTTTCACGTCTTCTCGTTCCTAATTCTATCTAAAAGGGAAATTCGGGCTGATCTTCGCCAGAAGTCCATTTCAGTCGACAACAACTTCTTTTTATATCTTTCGCTTAATTGTCATACCTAAGGACCATATAACATTACGCTTTTCAGGATCGCGTTGTAGATCAGTTTTTTCGAGCACCGAGTTTTAGCGCTCCTATCCCTTTCTGCCTTTATCAATCCGTTCTTCGATTTCCTGTTTGCATCTCCCTATTTGCTTGCGATTTTTACCCTAAATACATATATTCTTCGCGGGCTTCAATTTTTATATTGTTATTTAATACCAGGTCTTCCAACTCGCCACCAACACACATGCATCTTGTCTTCGACTTGTTTACTCCAGTTCCCATTTTTCGTATTCATCTATCAGTTTTCTAGTCATGTATTCAAGGTCTTCTTTATCTTGGGCCATTACTATCTGGTCATCGGCGAAATGTAAAATAATATATAGTACACCATCCGTTTCCGGTAGATGTATGCGCAGGCATAAGGTACTGATGGTACGATATTGTAAACTCATTCTTTCTCTGAGCGTTGAAATAAAAGTATCAAATTTCAAACTGTGTTTTACTCAGCCTCAGTAAAGTTGGAATCACGTGGTCCAAGACACCACAGGAATAATTCAGACAGAGTTAGGCCTATTTTAATTCTTGCGGAACAATTGCAGTAAAGTTGCTGTACCATTTTTTTATTGTTATATTTATTGGGATTTTTTCGAGAACTTCCCATAGTTTCTTAATTGGTGCAGTATCATATGCCTTACTAAGGTCCACAAACAGGAGATGAATTTGGTCGTTATTCGTTGCCGTCTTTTTCTCAATGATCTGAGTTATTGGAAAGATATTATCAATGAATGAGCGGCCTGCCCTGAACCCGGCTTGGTCTTCAATCTCATGGAGGCTAAATTCATCTTCTATTAGGGTTTCTAGTATTTTCCGTCTGCTAAGAGTGTCAGATACAGCTATACATCTGTAGTTAGTGCAAATATCTTTTTTTCCTTTTTTGTGGATCGGAGTTATCCATGGCGGTTTCCATGAATCAGGTATGGGCTCTCCGTTAATATACCTAGTGAAAATACAAGCAAGAATTTCTTTCAAAATTTTCGGTCCGCATTTCAGAAGTTCAGCTGGCATTCCTTCAGGACACTAGACTTTCCGTTTTTCATTGCAATTAAAGCCTTTTCTATCATATCTACACTCAACCGTCAATTACGTTCCTCGAGTTCTATATGCTGTTGGTGACATCATTTCATATAAAGGGCGATTTTCTTTGCCCTTGCTTCGTTTGTCCGTTATCAATTTTTTGTCGGGGCATCAATCAAAAATAAACCCGAACGTCAATTAATATAAAATTTAATAATTTTTTAAGCTTTTTATAAAGTTTATTGTCAAGTATAATTTGTGGTACTAACATAAAATTCCATATTTTTACAAACTAAATCATTAGAGCGTAATATATTTTATTCACCTTCATAGGCTTAATGTAACAAAAGAAATTTTTTGGAAGTCTGCTTCTGAAAATTTTTCCTCAAAAAGTATGCGCGGGGGAGTTTTTTTATGAGACAAAAAATGTAGTAAATACTAGAAGACAATTTTACAAAAAAAATCGGTCGTCGGTTGAATTAGAAAATATTTATACTAAAATTTATGTAGAAGTGGGGGTAGTTTTCACACTTCCCGTACTTTTTCTTGATTTTTCTGAAAGTCAAATGTTAAAGCACAACAGATAATAGACACCCAAAATCGCATTCAAATCGGGATAATGGTTCTTAAAATATCTGAAAAAATGTGTCTATTTTTTTTAAAGTTAAACTAACGGACAAACGAAGCACTTTTGTATAGAGGTAAATTATATCCAATGAACATAGTTTGAAACCAAAAATACGTAGTAGTTCTATGTCCACGGAATATTGGGACACCCTGTATAGACGAATTCTAAAGATAGATGAATTACGCGAACCAGGACGCTATGACATAATTCAAGCATAAAAAATGTGTCACAACATTATTACCTCTTTTTTAGAATAATTTCGGCTTGATGAGCATGATTCATCTGGTTAATCTCTTTTATCCGACTGCTAAATGAGGTGATTATAGCTAAATAATAACGGCGAGTCGTATCACGAAGTTCTGTGGTCTTGCGTTTCCATTTACCCAAACGTGGCGATGGGTTTGCCCTGGACAATTTTCTGTTTGATATTATCTGCGTTTGAGAAAATTTCCCTTTTTAAAAATTCTCCTGCGTGCTACTTTCCGATGACGTCAGCTTAACATGCACTTTTTCCGTAAGCCATGAATATTTACAGGGCGACTTCACTGTCTTTTTATAGTAAATTATATTGGCGATGGTTGAACGTATTATTTTAAACGTCAAACACCCTAAAGTAATCATTCTGGTTATTTCAAATTAGGATATAAAATTACGAGTGTTTTATTTATTTTATTTTTAGCCCAATTTTCATGATTTTTTAGCAAAAAAAAAAAAAAAAAATTGAAAAGAATCTTTTAAAAGCAGTATAATTTTTATTGCAGCGAAAAGGAATTGGAAGAATTTGAGCATTTTAATTTTCATTCTAGCTAATTTTTTGTTAGCATAAATTTTACGTTTGTAACATGGGGGGAAATGTGCTTCTTTTATTCCTATATAAGGGGAACCCAAAATCGAATTAAAAATGCTACATTTGCCACACCATGGCGTCATATATACAAGGGTATAGGATATCTCGGCGCAGCGGCGGCAGTCGGCCAGCGCGCTCCAAAACCATTACATCGTATAATTGTTTATTGCATATATCTTTTATTAGTTTTAAAAGCAAAAAATATGGGGTTGCTTTGATACCTTGTCAAAGAACATAAAGAGGAAACTTTTAAATTGGTTTTCGTTTTGTTTTTCATTTTAGGGCCTGCCGTTTTTTTGTTAAATGAAAGTATGTATATTAGAAAAAATCTGATTTTTAACTAATTTTAAAAAAAATTTTCGCATGATTGAAATGATAATTCATGTTTAAAGTATTTTTTGGTTATAAGCGCTAATGGAAGATGTTATTTTTGTAAATAATTATAAAAATTACTCCCTACGAAGACCTTATTAAGGTGTGTACTGGAGGTCAAAAAAATAAATATTTGTTTTCTCTATACGGTGGTATTAATATATCGATTTTTTTGATGATAGTCTGCCCTTTTACCCGTTCTAATTTTGTACTACTTGCGGAATAAGGGTCCCCATAACATGTACTGTACTTCCATACCTGGAAAAATTCAGTTTGTGACACCGAAGTGAGATGTAAAGTCAAAATAAGCTTAATCTACCTACATCATAGGTAGCTGTAGGTACTCTAGGTATATTCTACCTAGACAGTAGCTTAACTAGCTGACAGTAGTAATTAATTTGTTATCCGATTAGTAGTTGTCATTATATAAGTTTATCATCTTATACCTCCTATAACGGGAGGTTTTGTATTTTTCCTGATTTGGTTTGTTAAACAAAAATATAGTGCGGCATAATGAAATGTTACAGGATTAATTCGTTAAAGAAATATGTTACAACTATATTAGTTTTAATAATAATAGTATAATAGTAATCGCTATATTATGTTATAACACATATGCTAGTTGAATGTACTTTATTTTAAACATTTAAAAAAAAAAGTTTTTGTTTTTTTAATCTCCCAAATAAGAAATTTTGAGTTGTTTATTTAAAAAACATGAGTTATACAATTTTATTGTACAGCCCCTTAACACTGTTTTCTGTAAGGGTTTTCTGTAACCAGGAGTATATTTCGTAACCTCTTACGATATAAGTGGGCACAAAGGTTTTATTAAATTAATTGGCTTAAAAAATTATAATAATTTGTACATAAAATAGAACAGATTAGAAAGTCAATTAATTTAGATATTGACGTAATTACTAAATAAGCTTACAAGATTTTTTTTCTAATTATTTTAGTGGTATTTTTAATCACCAAATTATAAAGGAGAGATATCCAACCATTGCATTACTTTACTCACAAATAAATGTTTTATGGGGTTTTATTATAAAAAACAACGATTAATTTTATTATTACACCCCCTTAACCCAAACACTCCAAGGGGGATATTTCGTGACCCCTTATGTTAAATGGACAAGCCTTTATAAAAATAGTCAATGTTATTAATTACCCAGCGTCCTTTTAATAAAAATCTAATGAAAATTAACTTTTAAAAAAAAAAAAAAAAAAAAAAAAAAAAAAATTTTATCAAAAACTTTTTTGATTATCTACAAGAGTAAACCGCTGACAAATGGTCTGGTATACGTAATGCCCAAAGTATGCCAAAAATACAAATAAATACCAAAATATTCTCATATATGCGCCCACTTAATGCCAAGCTTGATTCCAAGTATTTAATACCACTAATACCACGGATAATATGTAACACATTTGTTCCACGAATTAACCTGTAACAATACTGGTACGTACGTGCACAGATTTTTCCTAGGTAACTCAAAAGTCGTAAAAGTCATTATATTTTAAAGAAGATATAATATCGCAACAAATACATTATAAGGCCAACAATGCACAAATAATACCATTTAAATTTTAGCGTTTTTAATTAGTGTAACATATATTTCTTTAACGAATTTAACCTGTAACAATAGTGTACGCGCACAGATTTTTTCGCTAGGTAATTTTTTAAGTCGTTAAACAGGCCTATAAAAGCTTTAAGACAACATAGGTAACTTTAAATATTTATAATTTAATTCGAGTGTTTTAATCTCAAATAATAAATGTTTTTTTTTTTTTTTTTTTTTTTTTTTGTGTTCATTATTAAAAGTAGATCTTCTTCAAGTTATGCGAAGTAATAATTAATGTTTCCGGTGAGACGGCGTATATGTCACCGGATTCTGGTTAGTATAAAGACTTATTTCTACTTAAAAAGAGTTCTTTCTCTAGTATTCTTCCTGTTCAAAATAAGACTAATTTCTTTCGTTAATTCTTTTTAAATATTACAGTTGTATTCTATTTTCCTAAAATGTGATAACTTAATTCTTGCCGCTTGAAAATTAAAAAAAATACAAATGGAGGAAAATATAAGTTATTGGAGATTTAAAGTGTTTAAAAATCATTTTACCATAACAAAAAAGAAAAACTATCCATGGCGGCGAAAGATATTCAGGTGGCACTTCACACATTTATCCATTAAAATCGGATTTAAAATAATTAAACTGTGCGTACATGTTATACACGAGATAGAAAGTTTATCACGAATCGATTAATACGGAATACGCTACGCAGTCAAATTATTCCTATGCGCGGATGAGCGTCTTCAAGACTCTTCCATTGGCCAGAGTCACGACGCCGCCGAAGAAGAATCGGCCTACGTTTGGCCTAACAGGCTGGACACGGTGGAGTACGATTTTGGCGAGTCTGAATATTATAAAAATTGCAGAAGTTGGAAAAAATTGCAATGTTTGGGAAAAAATAATTAATCCAACACTATTGTAAAAAGCTCAAAGGGTTTTTTGTTGCATCCATCCCGCCGAAACCGCCCCTTTACCAATCTTGATGCATTCTTTTTTTAAATGTGTACGATGTGTTAGAAGTAGTTTTTATAGTCGCTTAATGGCTTTTCTTTTGTAAAACGAGCTAAATTGACAAAAAAACATACCTGAAAAACACCTACACACAATACCTCCCGAAATAAATTATGTCCATTGCCCCATTTGGGTGTGTCAGTTAGATATATATTACGTTTTTAGTTATTTTAGAGTGAGTTCATGCTGCCAGCTTTAGATACACAAATATTAGCACAAAAGTTCGTTTAAACGACATTAGTGATTAGTGAATTAGCTAAAAAGCGATTTTAGGAAATTCATCCCTCTTAGAGAGTAAAAATTATCTCGGAACAGTTTGGTATGAAAGAAATTCCGTACTAATTTGGTCTAGAAGAATGAAACCCTACAAAAAGAGAATTTAGAAGAAATTTTTTGAATTCATCAACCAAATGGGTAAGTTAGTAAAAATTTATTAAAATTTTTTTTTAAAATTATATTTTACACATAAAAATTGGCACAAAGTAAAGCGAATTTATGAAAATTATACCCTTGGGAGTGAATAGGGAATGAAAGTTTGAATGCTGTACGAAAATGCATACTATAACATTATAAACAGACAGTATAAAATTTTAGGACAAGGGTTATTTAGTGACACTCATGAACGAAATATATCTTCCTCGAGATTATCCTTTCCAAGAATAAAAAATAACCTATTAAAAAATAAAAAAAAAAAAAAAATTAATAGAAATAAAAAAAGATGAAAAATAAAAAACATCTATGCTCACTAGCTCTATATAAAGAAGTAAAAAATCATTTAAGATCAATGCATTGAACGATCGAGGTGTAGATTGCCCGGGTGGGTGTTGACGCGAACGTTAGTCGCGAAGAAAAACGCTTTAGTAAATGTATTTAAATTATTTTATTGTAACTCACTTAATTTTCATTGAAAAGGAATTTTTGCTTAATTCCCACTATATTCAGTTTAAAAAAAAGCTAAGAAATAACTCATATCAAATCTTTAAGTGTTGCGATTTTGACTTATACTTTTTTTACAAAAAATAAAAAAAAAAAAAAAAAAAAAAAAAAAGTTTTTGATAATATTTGTGTAAATTGACTTGACTACCACCAGTTGTAGAACATAAAATTTCTACGCACCGCGTCTACCGAGGTGGTTCTTGCGCCCCAGCATCGCCCTTGTGGCTGCAATATTGCTTGGACTTCCTCTCGTTTTAATCTTCCTGACGTGACGCACAACAGCCCTTAATAAAGAGTAATCCGAGTGAAGTGACAGATGTGTGCTATGCAATGCAGTAATTTTAATAAAAAGTTCTTTTAGAGTACAGTAGTTAGGTGACCTCTCCTAAAAAGCCTTCCTTTATTGGTGTGTGTTGACTATCGGCTGTGGGCCTTTTAACATTTACAAAAATCTATTTCTAATTAACTTTCCTTAAAATTCTTTTCATTTATCATATCTTTCATCATGTTAACCTTATGTTTCGTATTATTTCTCTTTTTTCTAGGTTTTTGCTTTTACTTTTTACTGCCAACATTCTTCATATATTATTTATTTTAATTTTTAATTAATTTAACACTACTACTTTTCAGTGAATCTTTAAATCTTTTTTTTTTAATCTATTTATTTTTTTTTTTTTTTTTTTTTTAAGTTCGTTATTTAAACACTAATCATATTTTACTTTTTTATTCATCATTTTCAATCCCCCCCCATTCATCTTTTTAAATACTTTAATTTGTATATTCTATCAATTCTTATTAATTAAATATCTCTTTAAACCATCTTTTATTACCTTTTTAATATTTTACTCTACCATACATTAATTTTTTTAAATTAACTAATTATACATTTTTTTTTTTTTTTCTTGAATAAAAAATGAAAGCTAGAAAATAAAAATATCTATAAAATCTTTTTTAAATTTAATCAATCCTTAATAATTTAATATATATTAATTTTCCATTATATTAATATAATTATACACTCTCTACTCTATCTTTAAAAACCTACTCTCAATATATAAACATCACACTACTTTTTATCTAATTATGACTTCATTCATATTCATTATCTCCACCGCTGAACCATGCCACATTTTAATTTTATTTAAATACATATATTCTTCTTTATATATTACCAAACCAAAAAATTATAATTTATGTTATAATTTATTAAATTTTACAATTTTTCTTCATTTTTAAAATTTTTAAATTATAAAAATTTTATAAAAAATACCTAAATAAAACAATTCACTTTATAATAATATATTCCATTTTTAATCCAATTATTTAAATAGTATATACTAAACTCTATTTTTTTATTTTTTCTTTCTTTTATTAATAAAATTTAATAAAAAAAAAAAAAAAAAATCTTTTATATAAAACCGTCTTTAAGTATCTAAGTGTTTAAAACTCTTTCCTTATTTCTAACAAACAAATTATATATTCTAAAATAATAATATGAAAACAATTCATTTCATCTTATAACAACTCACATTTTCTCTCTATTATTCAATTATCCTTTTTACATATTCTCATTATTATACTCTCTCTCCATCTCATCTATTTACTTTTTATCATTTAATCTTTATATTATTAAATTCACAAAATAAAAAAAAATTTTATTTATATTTTACTTAATAATTCCGTTATGCGTTCCAGTTGTACCAACTTATTTCTTTGTAAAATAAAGAATAAATACTTTGAAATTAAAATGACAGACACATCTATCACTGTCAAGGGATCTTCTCGTTGGACTGGACTATACCTATGTTGCCATATTATCAAAATTATATGTTTTTTTTTTTTTTTTTTAATAAATCAAATTTTTTCAAAAATGTCTATTTTTTTTTTTTTTTTTTTTTTTTTTAATTTTTTTTTCGCGAAGGCGTGTTTCTGGGGTTGAACTATACTACCAGATGCTTATTTCTGAGACACCCTGTACATGCAAATTGAGTCTTAAATGAATTAAAAAAAAAAAAATCAGGGCTAGTAGATCTCGATTAAAGAAACATGTTTTCCCTAAAAATAACCGAGTTATTTTACTGTAAAATTTTCCAAAATAGAATTATTTTTTCCTTGTTTTTTTTTTTTTTTTTTTTCTGGGGTTTCTTTTTGTAAATTTAATCTATACCTATGTGCCATATTATCAAGAAATTATGTTTTTAACTAAAAACTAAAAAGTCAAAATATTCCAAAATTTGAAAGTGCTTTTTCATGAAAAAAACTCATAATTGTGTTTTCAAGTCGAAATAAACTACTCCTAAAAATATTTTACTTATTTAAGACTTCCCCTGTATAAAAGCGATCTGACACTCATACAAACGATGACATTTTAAACTTCAAACAGTTTACTGGGAAATGATGACTTGATCGATAAGGTTTCTTAAATTTACATATAAAGGGAAATGACAGCGATCTTCATTTCAAAACCATCGCTGACGCCGGTTTTTTTCGATTATACGGTATAAAAACTAATTCAAGTTCAAATAGATAGTCACGGTAAGTCAAATACATTTTGCAAATATATAGGTTAATACAGACGTAATTGCTTAAAACTTAAAAAATAACTAAAAAAATTTAATATGTGACAAAACTAACAAATTGCATTGAACAATATTTTTTGATTGATGGTAAATATAGTTAATTTTCGGTAAAAATCATCGAAATCGTTAATATCGAACTTTAAACAGCTTTATCTCTTTATCTGAAGGGACCAGGAACGATTCAGAGGTCTTGCAATAACACTTTTGTCGAATTTTGCAATAATATAAACTAATAATTTCAATACTGTGAAATAGAAACATTAGGATGGTGGTTTTAGTAGATGAATATCTAATACTCATAGGATATGAGTACAGACATCCTGAACAAAGAACCCAAAAATGAATTTGTTGTTAGGTTAAGTAGAAAAATATTCAGATTTTCATCCATTATCGCAGAATACAGTAAGCAAAATTGATCAGAATTTTAAAGAAAACAGTCGTGTACAAAAACTAGAAATTAAGCAAGAATGTCTAAAATTTTAAAAGGAACCTTTTAATACTATTGTCAAAGAAACTGTATTGGATTAAATTTCAATTGTATCCATCCACCACCTGTTCACAATTACCTCGTTCTACGTATCTTATTTTCTTAAATAATTAATTTTTATTCGATATATGAAAAGGAGACGAGACGAAACCAAGCAACTTTATAGCACTTTGGAACCTCCATTCTATTTTGCTTTCGTTTTCTTTGAAGCATAATGAATTGTCGGAAACGTCCTCCTGTAAAAAAACAGAAAATGATTGGACGACATGCGATTTTTCAAATTAAGAGATCGTATTAAATATATCGATTCGTTCTACCTTCATGTTAATAAGATTGAAATGTAATTTTTGAAAAGATCATGATAAAAGTCGCATTTAACCAGAATAGGAAGCTTTAGAGAAAATTGTCAATTGACTTTTATAAAGTTCTTTAAAATGAATTTAAATTGGTTTATATTCATATAAATTTTATACCGACATGAGGTTCTTTCTTATGGTACGAGAACTAGCAACGTCGGAAAACAAGTATTTTAAGACGTCTGGCTCTTTGATGTATCTTTTACTATGCTCCCTAGAACAGCATGCGACTTGTCTGGCTGCCGGTAAACGTTGCGTTCCCCACTGCGCATTATTGAACAAAAGAGATCCTATATTTTTTATTAGTCCTTTAAATTCTAGTATTGAATATAAATCGAACATGTCTCCATAGCGCCGTGCAGTAGGGTTTCCGACCACGAACCGATGATTCAGAGTTCAAATCCGGTTCAGGGCAAAGACTTTTATTTATTTTTCCTTTATATTTCTGAAATAGTAAAGTAATAAATAATTCTGGTAATTTAAAAAAACAAATATTTAAAGACTTTTTTTTAAATTTAAATTATATAAAGGAAAATAAAATAAAAAGAATCTACTAATTCAAATCATCAGTTCATCGATCGAAGCTCCACTACATATATGAGAACAATATATTATTGTTCGTATTAGAATTATAGGAACTAAATTAATAAAATATAGGATCTTCTTCCGATACGCAGTAGTGAACGCAACGGATGTCGGCAGCCAGACGGGCATGCTGTTTTAGAGAGCGTAGTAAAAAATATATCAAAAAGAGCGGACATCTTTAAAATACTCTCAACTGCTACTAGCTCTTGAATACCTAATAAAATTAAGAATTTTTGCAATCATTTTGAATTTTCAAAAATATACATTAATTTCTGGCTTCTCTCAAAAATCGTTTTTAATTTTTTTGAGGATTATTTGAAGAGATACATTTTTTAAAATAATAGTCATAATAATAATACATTTCATATCCAATCTATCAATTTAAAAATTAAATTGTTCGAATATCATATCGTCCTATTGCTGCCAAAGTCACTAACTAACATTTTGATCAACAATGTTGATGACAATCGATTGAAAAGTCATTAGCTACGATTTCTGGCTATTTATGTTGTATTTTAGTACCAGACGGTTTACTAACTAAGCGGAGTCATGTACAGATAATATCTTTGCATTGAAACAGATCATCGAGAAGAAATTTGCAATGAACCAGGAAGTTCATGTAACATTCATCGATCTACAAAAGCATATGATACAGTACCAATAATAAAATTATGGGAAGTGTTGCACGAATCAAGAATTAACGCAGCTCTGATAAAAAGCTGTACAGAATCTTTACCATGGAGGAAAATCACAAATAAAACGGTCAACGGTCTCTCAGAGGAATTTTCTATCACTAAAGGGCTCCGATAGGGTTGCTGTATATCCCAACACTATTTTAAAATTTAAATTAAAACAAATGTTTTTTTGAAACGCCTTGTATAAATTTAACGGAATGGGTATAGAATTAAATGACATATGCCTATGCACCTTGCAATTTGCAGACGACCAGGCCATAATTGCAGACAACAAAGATGACATGGAATATATGGTGCGGAAAATAATTGAGAATATGCTAAATGAGTTATACGGTAAATACAGAAAAAACAAAATACCTTCCAATTGGAGCTAACACAGAAAATCTTATTTTAGACAATAATATGAAAATTAGGGCATGTGAAGATTACAGGTACCTAGGATCGATATTTACAGGAGATGGAAGGGACGATAAATAAACAACAGAGTAATACAGGCACGAAGAGTTATCGGATGCATAAATGGCATTCTATGGTGCACTGAAATTACAAAAAACAGGAAATATATATATACAGGAACTTTTAGTTAAGCATATTACTCTGGATGTGACAATACTGAAAGTGCAAAGGAAATTAAAGAGACAAAAACAAGCGCGATTAGAAGAGCAATGAGAATTTCACGGAGGATAAGATCAGAAATGAAGACTTTAGACAACAGATGGGAATAGAGGGAACAATAGTAAATGATATAGAACAAAAGCAATTAATATGGTACGGCCACGTCCAGAGAATGCACAATGAAAGAATTCTAAAACAAGCCATTCATTGGATACCACCTGGTAAACGAATGAGAGGACGTCCCAAGAAAATATGGATGGAAGGAATAAGAAGGTCGATGAGCGAGAAAAATCTGACCGGAGATCAATGGGAAAATCGCACTGGGTGGAAGTTAGGCATCGGACAACGTCGTAGGACGTTCTGACCCAGGCCCCATATATATAGTTACTAACTATAATATTTTTATCATGCAATTCATCTTTAGACGCGTTTCTCTCGGAAGTAATAAAAAAGTAAGTTAGTGACTTTGGCAGCAAGGACGATATAATGGCCGTAGCTGTCATGGAATTGGCTGAATTAAAAATTGTCATAAATCATTTTGTTCAAATGGAAACCCACATTTTTTATTTCACTAGTGAGTTCTTTTAATTCGTTACTTTTGATTATACATGTTCCTATACCTAAAATAAATCGTTTTTAAGTTATTTAAGGTTTAGTTTTAAAGGGAATATTATTTTGTTTTTAAATTTTTTTTTTTTATGACTTTAAACGTCACGCGATGTAAAACTATATCTGGCCATGTCATATTGCCATTAACTATCACTAAAATACGAGATATATTTTTATAAATACACTTATAAAATTTTACTAGCAATGTGTTAAAATATACGATTTGGCCTTCGATTTTGCTTCACCCAACAACATACCAAATAACTTCAATAAGAGAAAAAAAAATGGCGTCCGAAACTGGATATACGGGTTTTTGTCTCGACACAAAAATGTTACCCTCAGAAAACCCGAAGCAACATCATACGCTAAAGAGCTACCGGTTTTTAATAAAAATACAATAAAGTTTATTCAAAAATCTTGAAGGTATTTATGAAAAATACAAACTTACCCCAGATCGAGTATGGAATGTCGATGAAACTGGGGTTACAACCGTTCAAAAATTACAAAAATTCTAGCACAACTGGGGGAAGAAACAAGTAGGAGGCCTAACCAGCGCAGAGAGAGGTGTAAACGTTACAGTTGTTACACAAGATTCAACCGTTGGATGTATCGTATTTCAAATCTGTTATGACCTATTACGATACGTACCTTTCCAGATGGTTGAAAAATCATTGTGGTCGCACTTTCGGGCTCTATCAAATTGCAGGAGCTGTTTCAGAAGCCTTTGAAAAATCAGCAAATGTTCAAACTGCTGTGAATGGGTTCAGAAGAACAGGTATCTGGCCGTTCAATGCCGATATATTCGAAGACTGGGAATTTGCCGCTGCAGAAACAACTAACACTGAAGTAGATCCATATCAAAACCCGGAAAATGGTCAAAACAACGAGAGTAGCTCAGAAGATGAACTTCCTCTAGCAGCCTTGGTAGCTTCGCGGAAAAAGGAAATCCTTCCAGATAACAACTCTTCTCCGTCTAAAGTAAAAATTATTGACATCAGTCCTTTACCGATAGCTAAAGACAAACGAAAAAAACAAACAGCTAGGAGATCATTGAAGTCTACTATTTTAACAGAGTCCCCATACAAAAACCAACTGGAGGCCCAGCAGACGCCAAAGTAATTAAAAAATAAACAGTGTTAAAAATATGCTGCAATGAAGATCTACGTGCCCAAGGTGTAAGAAAACAAAGCTGCAGTCAGAATAAAATTGACTGCAAAGAATGTTACTGATGAAGATGACACAGCATGTACGGTATGTGGAGACAACTATATGGAGAGTGGAGAAGACTGGTATAATTGCCATAAATGTTCACAGTGGGTTCATGAGTCTTGTGGAATTATGGATGATTTGTATTTCACATGTGCCCATTGTGAAAAGTGATGTCCCTTCTTAGGCAACCTCCTGACCCGTCTTAGGAGACAAGCTTCCTAAGATGGGACAAAAACTCTTTTTATTATTTAGGGGAGTACATGCATTTTTGTTTTCTATAAATAGAATTTTTCACCAAAGTTTGTTGGCTATGGAATATAAGTTTCGTTCATTTACAAAAAGCTTGTTTTTATTTTGTTTAGCTATTAAGATATTAATTTTTAAAAAAAAATCCCATTTTTTTTTTTTTTTTTTTAATCAAAAAGTAACGAATTAAAAAACCTTTTTTTTTTTTTTTGTTTATTTAAAAAAGTGAGTTTTCATTTAAAAAAAAAAAATTCTTTTTATTTTTTATTTGATTTATGATGAACATCCACTCAATGACAGCTACGGCCAATATTATATGACATTCGAACAATTTAATTTTTTGAAATACCATATGATCGAAAAAAACTGCGTTCAGTTGGCTTGGAAATCATTAGCATTACATCGTTGACATTCCCCCATATAATTTTACATATAAAATGACAGCGATCTTCAACTTTAGCCATCGCTGACGCCATTTTTATTCGATCATACGGTAGATATCCACATGGCTTCTCTTTATGCCAGTGGCTGTAGTAATCACTAAATTTGTCGTTCAGGCTATACAGATATTTTTGACACAGCTTTTTCCCTTAAAAAATTTTAAATATTATTTTCTCAAAAAAAGTTTAATGTTAGGCAAGAACAGTTAACCTAATAGGACTGCTCATTTAAAGCGAAAGTGTCTCGAACAATGACGTCATTTTAGTCCTTGTCATGGTTATTAGTGCTTATCCGGCAACCAATAATACACGTGCATTATTGGTTGCCAACTTTAGTTTATTTATTTTAAAGCACCTTATATGTATGCAGTATAGAAAATTAACTGTATAAAAATCGTATTAAATACTCGGATAATGCATTTTTAAGCAGTTCCCAGCATCACACTTTGCAAGCATTCTTTTTTGAGTACTTCCATATTTTGCTTTAAAATAATTAATAAACAAAATCGTGGGTACTTAGTATGCACTTTGTCACAATCACAACACAAATAATTGTGTTATACACTCTATGCTCTAAAAACTTTAAAAGACACCTTTTTCACATTTAAGAGTGATGAAATAATTAACTCAAAATTTCTCAGCTGTTATTTTTTATAAGTTTACCATAGGCAACTAATAACACACACTATCATGACAAGGCTTTGACAAGGACTATAATGACGTCACAACTGTCAGCTGAAGCGCGGGAAGAGGCGAACGTCTTATGAGGATGAGCAATCCTATTGGTTTACCGTTCTTAAATGGTAGGGATGGAATGGTTGATATCAAATTCATAAAATTTTATATTTTTTATTTTAGTTTTCGTGTAATGACCATTTTAAAATAAGAAAGTTGCTGTCATCTTCCCGTATTTCCGGGAAGTGCCATATATTCAAAACATATTTTTAATCTAGATCTCATTGAAACAGTGTGCAAAAGATATCCGATCTAGATATTGTAGTTCTCTAGAAACTTCTAACGCACGCTCAGCATACTATAAACAACAAAAAATAATTATTAATTCTTAATTAATCTTTTTTTTCTCTCCTCTTTCTCCGCAACATTAAAACTTTTTTTTATATTATTCCCTTGCGATCGGCAGGTTGTATTGTTAGGAGAGCTGGGTTCATCAATATTCCACAAGAGATAGACAATAATTATACTAAAACTAAAAATATTTTTTTTTTTTTTTTTTTTTTTTAAAAAAAATATTGTCATGTATCTCGAAAACGGTCGATTTCATATTTAATATTGCCATATTTTTAAAAGAAAGATGTGACAATGATGAATTATATTTAAAATATTACTTCAAATGAAGCCAGAAAAATAAACCGTTAATATAATATTAAGGCCATCCTTAATGATTAATGATGTTTTATCGATATTCCAAACTAGTAAGAAAAGAGTACCACAAATGTCGCCGTCGTTTAGACCAGCTGCGGTTAAACTGAAGTTTGGCGCAACGATTACGATACTGGCGTTGCAGAACGGAATTGATCTTTCTGAGGAACCAGGTCAAACTACTGCATAAGCATGTTGATTTTAAACAAACTATTTTTCTTGTTATCTGAATTGTTATTATATGATTTGGACAAAACCGCGGATTTTCTATAACCTATACTTTTAATCTATACTAATATATAAAATCCTTAAGTGACTGACATACTGATTAATCACCATCCTGCTCAAACCACTCAACGTAAGAAGCTCAATTTTGGCATACAGGTTGATTCTAGAGTGTAGAGGTTCGATAAGAAGGGATTTTTCGAAATTCAGTTCAAAGAGGGTGAAACTACCCCTCCAAATATTACAATATTTTTATTTAAAAACGGTCAAGTTTCGAAAAAACGCTTAAGCACGTATATTTTTATTTTGTTTTTTACATATTTTAAGATTTTTTTAAAAATGTATACAGAGATTGTTCGAAAAATCTGGTCATTGATTAATCACGATCCTGCTTAAAGCGCTTGACGTAAAAAGCTGATTTTTGGAAAACAGATTGACTTTAGGGTGTAGAGGTTCGATAAGTAGGGATTTTTCGAAACTCGAATTCTAAGGGGGTGAAACCACCCTCAAATATTAAAATATTTTTTATTTAAAAACCGGTGACTTTTTCGGAAAAACTCTTAAACACGTATATTTATTTTGTTGTTTTACATATTTTATGATTTTTTATAAATTTATACAGGGTGTTTCATAAAATATGACCATTGAGTAATCACGATTCTGCTTAAACTGCTTGAAGTTTAAAGCTGATTTTTAGCAAACGGATTGACTATGGGGTGTAGAGGTTCGATAAGGAGGGGTTTCTCGAATCTCAAATTCCAAGAGGGTGAAAACGGTCCTCAAATATTACAATATTTGTTATTTAAAAAACCTCATACCCAAGAAAGGAAAAAAAAAATATATGATATAATTTAAAGGTTTAAGAAAAAGAAAAAAAAAATAAACTTTAATTATATATTATTATATTAAATTGTTTAGTAACTATACAGGGTCAGTTTTCTACGATGTTCTCTATGGGTATCTCGGAAACTACTGGAGATAGAAAGTCGGTTAAATGGGGAAAGAATTGCAGTTTTGTGGGATCATAAATATGCGCCTTTCAGATTTTTGAAAAAATTCATGGCTTACTAGATATTTCGAAAAAAAAACAAATTTCGGCTATTTTAAAAATGGTCCCTAATTCCATTATAATCTATTTTAGACAAAAAGTTTTCAGATAAAAATTGTAGATAGCACATCCTTAATGAGATTGTGTTCTCCGTTTTTTTTTCTAAAGCCTGTCATTTTTGATACATAACACAAAGTTATGTGTTTTAAATGGAAACCATAGTTGGCCATGACATCATAAAAAGCGCCATTTTTTAAGCTTTTCAGCAATATAAGCTCTAATATGTTGTTTTTTTTTCGAAAAATTACCTTAGTTATAGCCAATTCTTATCTTTCTTGACTAATTTCACTTAGTTGGCATATTATTACTCTGTTATTTATTTAATTATTATAATTTATAACTCATAAAAAGACAGAATATTTTATTAAACGGTTCTTTACAATTTACATTAGACAAACTAAAATTTGAAAAAATAATATCACTACATACACTTTAAGTTATTTTAGAAAATATTCAAAAAATATACCGCATAAAATCTAAAATGGATAGGTCAGGTGATCGAGGAGGCCCATGCAATTAGTCCACCTCTTCCTATCCCTGAGTTTTGATGTTGAATCATTATGATATAAATAATTTTTAACATCTCTTTCATTATGGGGGAGTGTCATAATAAAAGTCATGTTGGAACCACTCTATTGATGCGCGAGTCTCTAAATTTAACTTGTGTTGAAAACCGTTCTCTAAAAAACGCACCTATGTAACGTATCCTCGAAAATGTATGGCCAAGAAAAGTTGAACCAATAATCCTACACGCTTTTCTTCCTTTGAAAAATTCATATTTAAAATTTTTGGTTATTTTAATTTACAGAGTTTGGATGTGATAGTTTGACATTTCTGAGAGCAAAGACGATTGAACTTGTTTCCATGGCTAACTAAGTGAAATTGTTTAACAATGATAAGAATTGGCTATAACTCAGTAATTTTTCGAAAATAACATAGTATAGCTTATAGCGCTAAAAAGCTTGAAATGGCGCTTAAGTTACAGGGTGGTCAAAAGTGCCGCTAATACTTTAGAGAAAAGGATGGTACGGCTGTGCTCGAATAAGCGTACCATCCTTTTCAGATGTAGAGAGCAAATTACAACAACTGTCAAATCAAAAATCAGTCCACAAGTTTAGAAAAAACTCTCATTTCACGTTACTTCACTGTTAGACGGTACGAAATTACCCATGTCAGCTAGTACTTAATATTTAAAACAAATATTCATAAAATATACAAATTTTAATTTGTCTTTTATTTACTTAAATATAAAACTAAGGTCGCATTAGGCCTACGCATTTCGTTGCAATATTTATTTCTCGAAAATTTCCCAAAAGACTGAAGCTGTTCGGTGTATCCTCTTGCGAACGTTCTCTAATTTTTCTAATGAAATTGTAATTTAAATAAACAAAGAAGGAAGAGTCTGGAATTAAAAGGAACGCCGGAAAGCGTCCGGTTGGCGGTTCCGGGCTCCGGATTCTCCAAATTCCTGGAAGCAATTAAAAAATGTCTAAAATATTCATGGTTAATTTAGGGTAAGTATATCAGAGGGAATGCGGCTTTATCGGGATTGTTCATATTTTATGAAATTCTCGCTAGTCGTTTGTTGTATCTCCGTTTTTTCTTTAGGGTTTTATCAGGAAAGAAGCTTTTGTATCGGTGGATTTATCCGGTATTGATCTTCTTGTCTCAAAATAAGAATACATATATTATTTATATTAAGAACTAGGTATTTCGTTTGTTATTTTTATTACATTTCATATTTTTAATACTGGGTGTTTCTCAAAAGTCGCTCACCCCTATAACTTTTATTTTTTCAGATAAAAAACAAGATTTGGTATGTTGGTTTATGACAAATTAAGATTGATTGACGTATTCAGTTGTTTTCGGTCACTTCCTGTTTTATCGGAAATTACTACAACTTTTGATTTTTACTTAACACTGTCGGTATTTTTTTACTCCATTATACCGGATGCGTCTCAAAAGTGGCTCACCCGTATAACTTTTTTATTTTTTCAGATAAAACAACGATATTAGGTATGCTAGTATATGACATAAATTGGGATTGATTGACGTATTCAATTGTTATCGGTCACTTCCGGTTTCATCGGAAATAACTACAACTTTTGATTTTTAAATGGCACCCTCGGTATTTTTGTACTTTATTTGATAGAAAATTACACTCTGAATCGAATGACATATCATATGTCAACTTTTGACACTTTGGCATATGGTTTATTTGTAATTGTAAGATGCGGTTCATAACGTCAATTTGGCTCAAAATACCAAGTGTATGGTATCAAATTATTCGTAAAAAAATGCTTTTTCCAAATATGCTAATGAGCCACCCTCGTTCCATTTGAAAAAATTGATGATTGGGGCATCTTTTAACCGGCCAGGACAAGACACAAAAAACATTAGACGATCAAATCTATTTTTCCAAGGCTCCTTGATTAAAAATTAGTGTTTTTAACACAGCCGTAGCACCAGATTAAAATTTAAAATTTAATTTGTTTCTGAGTGACTATGTTAAAAATTGACATATGATATGTCATTCGATTTCCGGTAAAACCGGAAGTGACCAAAAACAATTGAATACGTCAATCAATCCCAATTTATGTCATATATATTATGTCAACCTACCAAATCTCATTGTTTCATCTGAAAAAATAAAAAAAGTTATAGGGGTGAGCCACTTTTAAGACGCACCCGGTATATCATATGTCAACTTTTGATATTTTTAATTAAAAAAATAGCATTTTAATGTATCGACAATTTGACTCGAAATACCAAGTGTGTGGTACCAAATTATTCGTAAAAAAATGCTTTTTCCAAATATGTTGAAAATTGAGTAAAATTGAAGTCAATTTTAAAATTTTAATCAATTCTTTTACTCAATTCATTGTCAGAATTGAGTAAAAGAATTGATTAAAAATACGATTTTAGCATGTTGATTAAAAAAAGTATTTTTTACCAATAATTTGGTACCACACTGGGTTGTATTTCGAGTCAAATTATCCTTATGAACTGCATGTTAGCGCAATTTCAAATAAACCATATGCGAAAATGTCAAAAGTTGACATATGATATGTCATTCTATTCAGAGTGTCATTTTATACAGAAAAAATAACAAAACACCGAGGCTGTCATTTAAAAAGCAAAAGTTATGTCTATTCATGCCCATGTCTTTGGTTCTATATGACTTATAGAACCAAATGACTTATTATTATTTCTCTTTAATTTCATTTAATAAAATAAGTAAGGCTATTTACAAACTTAGCGTTTGGTTTGGTTTGGTTTGGTATTTACATAACCTAATCTCCTTAAATTTCCCTAATATTGCTTCAGTCGAGTGCATCCGAGATAAGTCAGAATAAAAACTATTTTTAACACAACGTAGGTTCCTTTATTTCATTGAAACTGCTTGTTATACAGTTGGCTAAATTGTGACCTCTTAAACTTTGTTAAACGATCCTGGGTTGTTATACTACAATTCTTAGTTTAACTTGGCAGTAAAATGTGTTAGATACTAGTAATTTGTTAATTTAATTTACTAATTTTTTTTTGTTTAATTAAAGGCTGTTGTAGGGACTTTATAATTATAAAAAGTTTTACCCTACCCTTTACTTTTTATACAAACCAGTCAGGTACTTAAAGTTTGTTTAATTTATTTTTTTGCTGATTTGTTAATTAATAAATAATAAACTGGCAATTTATGGTAACTGAAAATTTATTATTTCATTTAATTGATCTCATCTATCAACGTGCTACATCATTCGTTCTGACATATCATTTTAATGGTTTCCAAAAATCTTGCCAAACATCTTTTGGTGGCCTGCTAGCTGCAAAACCGGTAAAACTTTTAAAATAGGTACTTTATCAAATTTGTGACGAATGATTAATACAACACGTTCAAAAAATGTACTTTTGAAGGTTTTCCTTCACTTTATTTTGTTAATTAATGGTTTTCTTTATTGTTTCAGGTGAGCGTTGTTCTTTTAATATAGAGTGAGGTGAACATTGTTCTTTTAATATGAAACTCATGTAGGTAAGTGATTTATAACAATTACCATGTTTTTTTTTCTATAAAGACATGTCCGTGCTATGTAAAGTAACAAAGATCATTTTTTAGTGAAAATAGTTTGGGGTTTTCACCACTTGAAAAGAAATCTGCAAAAGAACAAAGCTCTTTTTTAAACGCCATTGCGTTGATATAATTTTATAATTCTCCTTATAATAGAGAACATTTATACCATATATGAAATTTTATAAGAAAAATAAAACTCCCGTTTACTGGCATTATATTAAACAAGATCAATAAAAAATGTATTACCTTTCTAAAAAAGTACAATAATGGTATATAGCCAGAAATATTAAAAAAGTTTATTCCGACCGGGAAAGTTTTCACCTACTGCAAAAACGTTGCTTTTCAATAAGTTTGGAGTGCGGCTGCCGTCTAGAAACTTGATATTTTAATCGCGTATACTTAATGGATCCACGAAGAATACAATAGGTAAGACTTTAATATTAAAGCGAGCTGCATTGACGAATTTTTGAAAGGCCGACAAATTTAAATAGAAAATAAAGTTAAAATAACCCGAAATTTTATATATTACAACAGCGAGTTCGTTTCAGTACAAAATTGAATACAAAAGGCATGCTGAATCAAAATTAAAATATAAATGTAAATCATGAATTTAATTTAAACCTATTCAGTTTATAGGGTTATACCGGTTGTTTCTCAAAAGTGGCTCATCCCTAAAACTTTTTTTTTTCAGATAAAGAATCTATATTTAGTATGTTAAGATATGTCATAATTTAGGATTAATTGACGTATCCAAATGTTTTCGTTTAACTCCTGTTTCACCGGAAATGACTACAATTTTTGATTTTTAAATGACACCCTCTGTATTTTTTAATTCGTTTAATTGAAAATGACTTCGAATAGAATGACATATATGATATTTCAACTTTTGACATTTTCATTTGAAAAATAGCATTTTGAATTTCAATTTATAATGCCATGGCCATAAATATAACGACAATTTGACTCAAAATATTAAGTGTGTGATACCAAATTATTCGCAAAAAAATGCTTTTTCGAAATATGCTAATAGCCATTCTCCTTCCATTTGAAAAAAATTGAGATATGATTAAAATTACACTTTCGGTATCTTTTAACCTGCCAGGACAAGACACGAAAAACATTGGACGATCAAATATACTTTTTCAAGGCTCTTTGATTAAAAAATAGTGTCTTTAACACAGTCATGGCTCTCTAGATATGATATGTCATTCTATTCGAATTGCCATTTTCTATCGAATATAGTAAAAAAATTCCACCGAGGGTGCCATTTAAAAATCAAAAGTTGTAGTAATTTCCGGTGAAACAGGATGTGACCGAAAACAATTGAATACGTCAATCAATGCTGATTTATGTCATATACTGACGTACCAAATCTCGTTTATCTAAAAGAATAAAAAAGTTATAGGGTTGAGCCACTTTTGAGAAACACCCGGTATATCCCTTAACTTCGTCCGCATAATACTTGATCGCTCCTACATTCCTTTTATTGCTGGAATGTGCAGGGTGTCCCAAATTCGAGCTTTATCATTGGGATCTCGGAAACTAGAAAAGATACGAACGATGTCGGTTAAATTGAGACAAAGTTGCGTAATTTCGTGCTGATCCAAATGCCACATTAAAAGTTTAAAAATTTCTAATGCTTCCGAAAATTTTTGAAAAAAAACCCGAATATTTGTGATTTTATTTTTATGATGTAGATAGAGAGAGAGAGAGAGAAATAGCTTCTCAGTATTCAATTACGTCATTTAAGGAAACTCTGTGAAAACTGTAGTTCTAGGCCAGAGTTAGAAATTTTTATACAAATGTTTACCTTTAATATTACCCCCGAGGCGATGAATTTTCAAAAATCGTATTTTTCAAAAGGTCCTAAATAACCGAGTTATTTTACTTTGAAAATTAAAAAAAAATCTTTGTTTAAATGTTGAGAACCACTAGATATTTTCCGAATTTTCTTTCTTGTAAATTTAATCTACTACCTATATTATTGCCATATTATCAAGATATTGTTTTTTAAGTACCTAAGAAATTTAAAAAAAAATAATTTTTTTTTAAAAAATTCTTAATTTAAAAAGAAATTGCGAAAAAACCTCATAGATGTGTTTCGAGGGCCGATATATACTACTAAACCAAACTAAAAATATTAATATTTATTAAAGACTCAAGTTACAGATGTGGGCAACAGTTTTATTATATTTTACGTTTTGAAATTATTAAAAAATTATAGAAATGCTAACAATAACGTTTATGTCATTTGTATTAAAAAATAATATTAAAACTCTGCTATTTATAAATATTTTTTTTTAATTATTAACATTGTCTTTTAAAACTAAATTTCATGGGCTCTTATTTTATTCGTAATTTTTTAACATATGATACACCGTTTTATTTTTTAACTCTATGATACACCAATAATATAAAAATAGATAATTGCTATATTTTTAATGCTCCTTACAATTAAATATTTTTAAATGAAAATTAAATGAATGACATTGCTTTATACTAAAAGAAAAGAAAACAGTCAAAGTAAGTACACAAACTTCTGTAAATTTATTTTTTTTTTCAAAATTAGAAAAAAATTATACATACAGGGTGGCGCACCTCATTCGCCTCGGTTGATTATACGAAAACGGAAAGATGTAGAAACAAAATATTTTATGGGTATATGTGGGAAGGCAATGTGCATAATTTAAAATTATTTTGAAATCTACAGGGTGTTTCAGAACTAAGATCCATACCAAAGTTAATTTTTTCTTATGGAACACCCCGTATTTTATTTCATTTTTGGATTCTTAGACCCAAAAAAAGATATTTATTATAAGAGTTAAATATGTTTAAAATATTTGGTTTTTGAGATATTTAGAGATATTTAAATTTGCATGCTACAATAGAATATACTATTAACACCCTGTACATTACTTTTCAGAATTAATTCTTAAGGCAGAGAAATAAACTTTACTGAAAAATGGTATTGGTTCCTTAAATTTATACAGGGCTATCAAAAGTTGCTGATCTATTTTAAGGATATATTTTATTTAAAAACTTTGTTATTTCAAATGCAACACCCTGTATTTTTTTAAATAAATCGAAGCAGATTCAAATTTTCTTTCAAACTATATTAGGGTTTTCTATACATATCTAGCTCAGGTTTTGACTAAAAAGCTTTTTTTTCAATAAAATTGTAATCAAGATGGCTGGTGTCGCCATGGCAATTTTCTAGTGACAGTTAGTAGCTATTTTCAAAGTCGACATTAGTTTATGGACATTATTATTTATAATTTATAACAGTTTACTTAAATTTACCTACAAGAGTTTAATAAGTAAGTATTTATTACTTTATCAAGAGAAATAAAGCAGTATCTGCTGGCGGAACGAATAGATATGTTACTAGTGATATTATTTTGTGAGGAAAATTGCTTCTTGGCCTCAAGGGCTTATTTTGTATCGCTCATGTTTTCTACATATCTATGAAGTACATAATACGGGAAACCTTGTATTTGACTTTAAATCTTAATGAAAATATCCCGTTTCAGGCATGATCCAGTAGTTCGTAGAGGTCTCTGTTCTGTAATGTAACACCACAACAATAGAAATTAAATATTCGTATAACTATGACCCGAAATGGTTTTAGAGGATATTAAACTAAATAATTCAGTATATGCACGCTGTAAGATATTTTTAATATTTTAATAATGGAAGAAGCAATAGATGGTTAAAGTAACATTTGTACATACGCGGGCCTTTGTGCGCGCTGCAATTTTCACATGGGTGAACCAAAATAAGCAGACCCTTTGGACTATTGCAAAGTGAAGCTAATTTTAGTTGAAATTAATTGGAATATGGGCCACGCACAAGGCCCGGAATCAAGTGACGGCGATGTGTAATATGCAAATAGCTTCGGTTGTGCCAGTCTATTTGATTATTTAGTAGTCCATCGCAAAACTTACATGCAAACCCAATATGCAACTTTTATGCCGTTTTAAAGAAAATACTAATATATGGGGGATTTTATTTAATTTGCCATTAATCTACTAAGTTCGATGAGGCTAATCAGAAATGGTCGTGCATGTTTAAACTTTGTCATTAGCATTCTGTTAAATTTATAACTTGTCTGAAATGTTGTTATTAATGTATATTTGTGAACTGTCTATATTTCATAGTGCATTTAAACTATGCTAAATATTATTCTAGTTTATTATTGGAAGTATTGCAGAAATAATTTGCCAGGCTTAATACAGGGTGGGCCACTGAAAACTTACATATGGCTATAATTTTTAAACCAAAAAGATATCAAAAAATACTTCTTCGTTTGTCTTCATAGAATAATACACATATTTAATAAATTTTATTTATTAAACTATTGTGGTAAATTAAATAAAAGTAAACTGGTATAAATTAAAATACCGTTTCTATAATATCGAGGGAATACATATGACGTATTTTTGAACGATCCTGACCTACCCCTTTAGGAGGCACCCCTACTCAATTGAAAATCTTAAACGGCAACACCCCACTTATGGCATCTTTTCTGGAAAGTTCAGGAAAATGCTAAATGATGATCATAAAGTTTTTAGGGTGAAATTGAAAACTACCCTTACACGAACAATTAGGTGGGCATTTTTCTGAAGCTCATTTTCAAAAATATATGTGTTGTCACATCAAGCTATGGAGACGCATAAAATCTATTATGCTCTAATAATCTAGTTGGCAAAAATATGGAATTGCTATGTTACTATCACAAAATTATATTTGACAATAAGCTTCATAAAAATAGCTTATAAAAAATTAATAAATTTTAGGAATGAATTAACGTTCGGGTTATTTTTATTGATGCCCTCTAATAGACAAACTAAACACTTTTGTATAAAGGTAAATGATATGCAATTAACTTATTTTGATTAAAAAACTTAAGATTTTAAACATATTTTAACCCTTACAATAAGTACCTTTTTTTGGGCTCAAGAATCCAAAAATGAAATAAAATACAGGGTGTCCCATAAGAAAAAAATATAACTTTGGTATGGATCTTAGTTCTGAAACACCCTGTACATTTCAAAAATAATTTTAAATTGTGCCACATTACCTCCCCACACATATACCCATATAAAATTTTTTTTTTCTACATCTTTCCGTTTCATATAATCAACCGAGGCAGATGAGGTGCGGCACCCTGTATATACTTTCTTAATAATTGAAATATTGGAACCCCTGTATATCTTGTAGGTCTGCTTTGGAAAAATAAATTCTCCAAAAAATGTTTTTTCTCAAAACTATGTATTTTTTTACAAGAGGCAAAAAATGTAATAAATACAGGAAGGATTATTTTACGAAAAAAAAATCTGTTATCGGTGGAGTTGAAAACATTTACACTAGAAATTTATGAAATAGCAGGTTTAGTCGTGACTCTGACTGGTTTTAAAAAACTCAAAATTTAATTGAGGATGCAGTCAATAATCACCACACAGACACAAATTACCTATTAACAGATGCGAAAGAAAGCGACTGCATCGGAAACCGCTCGGCAAACCCGACACGTCTATTGAGTGGTGTAAATACACCAGTCGTTTAGTCCGGAACCTATGCTGTGTCGTATTCGCTTGCTGAAATGACATAGTGCGTGGTTATATGTTTCTTTTAAAAAACGCGTGTAGGATTTTTTGTTGAACTTTTGAACTGTTATTTCTTAAGTTTTGGTAATTTGTATATCTTATTTAAAATGGGATGCAAATGTGTTTATTTATAAGGAAAAAAAAGATATTTATAGTATAAAAAATTAATTTATTTAACAAAATTTAATTAAAAATATGAGAAAATAGTTACCTTTCTATTGGTTCTATCGGACTTTTTTCGACTATATAAATCTTTAGTTTTAGAGTTTTGCACTGAAGAAAACATTCAGAGGCTGTTTGATATAATGAAAACTACAGAATTTCACCACCCATGTGAGAAATTTCCTCTTATTTACATCACCAAATTATTTATTAGATTGAAAATATTTTATGCATTAAAGTTTACAAAAAATAAAGATTTATATAGTCGAAAAAAGTCCGATAGCACCAATAGAAATGTAACTATTTTGTTTCTTTTAATTAAATTTTGTTAAATAAATTACGTTTTTTATGAACGATCCCGACCTACCCCTTAGGAGGCACCTGGCTACTCAATTGAAAATCTTAAGCGGCACACCCCACTTATGGCATCTTTCTGGAAAGTTCATGAAAAATGCTAAATGATGATCATAAAGTTTTTAGGGGTGAAATTGAAAAACTACCCTTACACGAACAAATTAGGTGGGCATTTTTCTGAAGCTCAATCTATTAAATTACTGTGGGAGATTATACAGAAAAGTCCACAGACTTCTGAGACATAGGGAAAATCAAGTCCATTTAGCGTTTGTCCAAATTTTGGTTTGAGTTTTCAAAAAGTTTTCAAAATGACAGTTTTGTTTAGACTGACGTTTAATTTCACCTGACTTCTCGGTGAATGATTTCTTTTATGGGGTACATAAAATCTAAAAATTACGGCCATGAAGAAATTCAAAACTTGGAGCAGTTAAAAGCAGAAAATATTTAATGCCTTTGACACTGTCACCCCTGATATGTTGTCCAATTTGAGGAGGGATTTTATGATCGTTTGGTTTAATGCAAGAGGGAGGCACTTTAAACAATTTTTATAATTTTTGAAATTTCATTATCCTGCTTTTTACCGTTTACCCATTACCTACCTTGACGAACATGGGAAAACGAAGATCCTTTTCAGGACCACAAATATTTTGATAGAGTGGATTGGTAACTTTTTTTTGGATTAAAAACAAAAGTTGTTAATATAATACCATTTTAAAAGTGTTTTAGTAGTTTTAATACACACTATGATATAAAATTCATTATTATTATAATGTACATTATTAATACTATTGTTCATTCTGAAATGGCATTAAGGCCCAATTGCAACAATGATTTAAATTTTTCTTAAAGATAAGTAGAGCTTAGAATGAGCTGTATTTATATTTACTTTAATATTCTGCTTAAATGAGGGAATTTGACTGATACAATTTTTTTTTAATTTGAATTGTTTTTAATGATACTAACAATTTTAGTTCAATTTTTAATAAAATTTATTTAATATTAATAGAAATCCAAGAGGTTTGCAACCTCTTTTAGCGATTTTGAACATTCTCAAATGAATTACAGATGCCCTTATTTTCTATGAAAATCACACAGCTTTTCTCATAGTCGCTGCAGTTGCTATATCTATAAAAACAAATTTTTAAGGTGTGTTATTAATTGCGACACGCTAAATGGACTTGATTTCTCGTATGTCTCGAAGTCTGTGGACCTTTTTGTATGCCTCGATAACATATTGGTGCAGATTATTTTCACCCAAACAAATAATAACCCAAACTATACATTGATGCGGATTGTCTATGAACTCTTTCTGAAGGTCACAGAAACCTGAACGCGTAATTCGGTGTTCTTTCGCATCTGTTATAGGTAATTTGTGACACAGGCTAATAAAACTACTTTTTCAAATTTGTCAAGCTTTCGAGAATTTTATTCCCATCATCAGGACAGTTTAACTGAGTCAATTAGCAAAAACAAATCCTCTGCACAAAAAGGAGTCACTGTTTGATCGAGCTCGAAACAACAATGTAGAAATTAGTCTCAGTAAATTTAAAAAAAATGTTATTTGTTGAAAGCTTGATAAATTTGCAAAAGTAGTTTTATAGGCCTGTGTGGTGATTATTGGCTGGATCCTCACTTAAATTTTGAGTTTTTTCTAAAATTTATACCCCTACATAAAGGGGTAGTTTTTGTGCTTCTCGCGCTTTTTTCATTTTTGTGAAAGTAAAATATTAGCGCACTTAGCAAAAAATAGTCACCCAAAATCTCATTCAAATCGGAATAACGGTTTTTAAAATATCTAATAAAAAGTGTTTATTTTTTTAAAATTTGATGCCATCTAGCGGCCAAATGAAGCACTTTTGTATAGAAGTAAATTGTGTTGAATGAACTTATTTTAATTCCTAAAATACGTAGTAGTTCTATGTCCACGGAATACTGGGACACCCTATATATTTCAAGCTATACAAGTCTGGGAATTTTTTTATATTTTGTGTTACCATGACCTTTTATTTATTCATAACTTTCGAGCATATTATACACCGATATATATATAAATAGGTAATTTCAATATCTTTAATGTTTATATTAAAAACTTTTAAATGAAAATTAAATGAACGGCATTGTTTTACACTAAAAGAAAGAGAAAACGATCTATGACATTCCCCATATAATATTAATGCGATTTTCATTTCCAAGCCATCTCTGGCACAGTTTTTTTTGATCGTATTGTATTTACCGCATAGGTCTATCGTGCGATTTAACCTGTTGTATATAGCGGTCGTAAGTAAATGCTTTTACCCAATCAAAGTTTCGGTTTACACAAAAAAATATTGGAAAAAATAAAATGAAAAGAAATAATGAAAATGCTTTTGTATTACAGCGATCTCTTTCAAACTGGGAACATAGGAGTAAATAAATTTGTATTTTCTTCGTATTTTACCTTTTCTAAAGATAAAGTAAGCCTTTCAAAATGTTCGATCGAAAATCCTCAAACAACCCAATACTTTTACTTCGGTTGAGTTGTATGAGAGTATTTATTTCTTCGTCCTAATTAATTGCCAGTTCATCGTGGTACATTGGATTTATTTTGTAACAAGCATTTTCCGGGGCGTATTCTTCAATTTAACTTAGATTTACGATTAATTTGGACGGTAATATTAATAGTAATTGGTTTATACAGACTAATAATGGAGTTTACTAAATATTGTTTTATACTTTTGAAGTTGTTTTAGCATTTGAAAGACAGCTGGGTACCTATATTAGGTAATATATTTGCGTAAGTTTTCTTGAACCATTTCTTAACTATAAAAAAGTCATATTTTCTTGGATTGAGTTTCGTTAATAAATAATAAATTTAGTTTTTTTTTAAACATCTTCACAAATACAATTAAAAAACAATGTATTTGTTTTTAAACCGTCTTTAAACCAAACTAAACCGTTCTCTAAGAAACGTAACATTCACCGGTCAACGTATCCTCGAAAATGTATGACCAAGAAAGGTTGAACCAATAATCCTGCCTACACGCTTTTCTTTATTTGCAAAATTCATATTTACAATTTTTGTTAATTTTAATTTACAAAGATTGGATGTGACAGCTTCACATTTATGAGAGCAAAGACGATTAAACTTGTTTCCATGGCTAACTAAGTGAAATTGTTTAAAAATGATAAGAATTGGCTATAACTCAGTAATTTTTTGAAGAAAACATATTATAGCTTATATCGCTGAAAAGCTTAAAAAATGGCGCTTTTTATGAAGTCATGGCCAACTATGGTTTCCATTTGAAAAACATATGTTTGTGTCATATATCAAAAATGACAGGTTTTAGAAAAAACGGAGGACACGATCTCATTAAGAATGTGATTATCTACAACTTTTATCTGAAAACTTTTTGTCTAAAATAGCATATAATGGAATTAGAGACAATTTTTAAAATAGCCGAAATTTGTTTTTTTCGAAATATCTAGTAAGCCATGAACTTTTTCAACAATCTGAAAGGCGAATATTTATGACCCCACAAAACTGCAATTCTTTTCCCTTTTAACCGACTCTCTATCTCCAGTAGTTTCCGAGATACCCATAGAGAACATCGTAGGAAACTCATCCTGTATATTAGGTAATATACAGTTTCCGACAGTAGTAAGTCGGACATCTGTAGCTCCTAGAATAAGTATGTACGAGGAAGGTATGTACTTCTATAGGGAGCTCAAAAAAATATGAGTGGATCGGGATGATTTTTTTAAATGGAACATCCTGTATGATATTACATTTTTGAATTCTTTTCAGATCATTTTACATGATACTGAAGTATCATGTAAAATGATAAGTAGTATATTTCGATAATTTCAGAGATATTAATAAATAAAAAAAATATATATTTTTCAACCTTCCTTTAAAATTATTACAAATACAAGTACTGTCCTGGAATCAAAACTATATTAGGTATTTACCTTAGGTGGTCTGTACTTACTTTCCTATAAATATGGTAATTGTAAATCATACAAAATGTTCAAAATTCTACGCTAAACTTTCTAAAATATAAAATAATTTTTCTTTATTTTTTTTTTAAATGGAACATCCTGTATATTATTTTTTTATTAGAAGAAGAGTTAAAAAATGAACATTTTTTGTATTTAAAATTTCAAAAATTTTAATGGTTTCGCAGATACACGCAGTATTATTTCATATGGCTCTTTCAACGGTAAAATACGAGGGAAAAATTATTGGATGGCTTTGATAAAAATATACTGTAGAAGTGGAAAATGCCATATGATATATAAAACCGCGAACATATGCGAAACCTTTAAAAAAAATTAAATACTCTAAATACTAAAAATGTTCATTTTTTAATTCTCCATCTATTGAAAAAATAATATACAAGGTGTTCCGTTTAAAAAAAAACAAAGAAAAATTATTTTATATTTTAGAAAGTTTAGCGTAGAATTTTGAACATCCTGTATGATTTTCAATTACCATATTTATAGCAAAGTTAATTACAAATCATCAAAAGTTTGGATTTTAGGATAGTTCTTATATTTTTAGTAATTATAAGAAAGGCTCAAATATATATATTTTTTATTTATTTATTAATATCTCTGAAATTATCGAAATACATTTACTCATATCTTAGAAATCTGTAAAATTATATGAAAGAAAGCCAAAAATGCAATAATATCCAGGGTGTTCCATTTAAAGAAAATCATTCCGATCCAATCACTTTTTTGAGCCACCCTGTAGAAATTAAAATATTTTCCTGAAATACATCCTAATATATAATTTAGGTTTGCACTTATCCAAAATTTCTAAGCTTTTTTTTGTTCCCTTTTTGTTCAACCTTTTTTATTATAGGTAAAATGGTCAGAAGTCATGGTTCTGACTGACCGTAAAATTATATTTTAAGAAAATTTACACACGAAATTATTAGACAGGGTGTTTTAATGTTAGGATAAACAAAACAACCCCTCGATTAACCCTGTATAATAGACCAAATACTAAAGTTTATAAAATATTTAGTTTACGAATTAAGGTTGATATAATTATATACAGTGTGCAAAAAGAATTATGAAAATAGGGCTAAAAATAACAAAAAATTAACACTTTAAATTTGAGCAAAATTTTCTTCGTTGCTTTTTTTTGCATCTGAGTGTAGTTTATGATTCTATGCTTAAATCCATTCATTTCTCATTTTGTTTTTTGTTTAGTCTCACAATATTTAAAACGAACTTATAAATATGGTCAAAGAAATTAATCATATTATTTAATTTTGGATTTGTTTTGACGCTAGTGATAACAGCCGATAAATATTCGAATTTCTTAAATTTATTGCCAACCAAACGGACTAAACCAGAATAGTACACTAATTCAATCATTGTCGATCGCTCCATATAAAAATACTGCCAACTTTAATTAATGCAAAAGCATCCTTTCTGTCATGATAATGTGCACTGGCTAGAGGAGGGGCTAAATAGGATTGAAAGAGGTCTCATAGAACCGAGTTCGGATCCCCAAAATGTCAATCATGGATTAGACACAGCTGGCTAGATGGCATTGTCTGGTTGTCTGCACTGTACACGAGCGGAGTGACGACTGACACATGGATTATGGATTGTGAATAATTTCGCCATTATACGCTTGATTGTAGGTTTATCGTAGCGGGTAGTATTAAATGGGAGCCGAATTTTACTCATTAATGAAGGCTTTTAATTAGGACTAGGATTTTTAGAAGCTCCTTTTTTTAAGATTACTATACAGGGTGCTACAAATTCGAGGTAAGAGCATTGGTATCTCGGAAACCGTAATAGATACGAAGATGGTTAAATTGGGGCAAAATTCCGCCTTGGGATATTCACCAACATGCCACCAAAAAAGTTTTAAAAAATTCAAGGATTGCTTAGTTTTTTGGAAAAAAAGGATTTTTTTGAATATCAATTTTATCTTTTTCTGTCGTTACTTTTTAGAAAATCAGCGATAGATTTTCAATTTAGCTGATAATTTGTACGATACAGGATACAGAGGCAAACTTTTTTTTAAATACGGAACTGCATTTTTTATATCAGGTTTTGAAAGAACTCGGTCGCCTAAGTACAATAATATGCCACACTTATACTTTTTTTTTGTTTTGGGTACCTTAACAACAACAAAACTATTTAATTATTATTTAAAATAATTTCAAGTCCGACTCTGTTTTTTTTTAATTATTTAATCTGATTATATTGATCAAAACAATATTGATCAGCCCTAATTAACATTGATTAAGGAAATTCGAAATTGGAAGTTTCAAATAAATAATATACAGGTCAGCAATATAAAGATATTATTTTTAACTTTTTTATTTTAATAATTTAGAATTTTTTAAAAATGCCAGGTAATTATGTTTGATTGTAAAAAATATAGAACTAGTAAAATATTTAATATATATTTTATTTCCCGAATTTTTGTACACAGTACTCTAAAATAAATATTCAAATAATACCACCACAACTGTATAATTTATAAACGCAAATAAATACATATTTGAAATATTTAAATAAACTAACAAAAGCAAATATAAAATCAAATATTTGCATTTAATTGAATACACAAATCATTTATAAATTCGATAAATTTTATAGAATAAAATGCGGTAGATATACTTTACATCTCGGAGTATAGTATAGTCTGTCCAACGACAAAATTCTTAACAGTGATGGATGTGTCTATAGCCCTATAGCTTATTATTATTTACCTATCGTCATTTTTTATTTTGTGTCTTTATTTTACAGCTACTCCAGTTTTGAGTACCATATTACACGAGATGGTATACAAACTTTGGGTGGCTAAGCCCACGGCCACACAGAAAGCGTTTTTAGCGTTTTCATGCGCTTTCTGCGATTTTACCGTTTTAAGCGTTTTTTTTTCGATTTGTTTCCATTAAAAACACGCAAAAGACGCGGCAGGTTTGCTTTCTATCAAGATGTCAATTAGTAACTTCGCAAGCTCGTGGATTCCCGGCCCGTTCAACAACCAATCCTGTGAGAAAGAGGTAGGCGAGATCGGCACGGTTAGCGTTGAAGAGACGAAGATAAAAGATGCTGGGATTGAATTGTGGACGGGCCGGGGCATATATTAGGCGACACAAAACACAATCTACTGTTAGTGCCAGTGATATGTGTAAAAATAATAATTATTGATTAGGTTAGGTTAGTGTTGTGGTTACTTCTTATAATTATAATATAATATAATAAATAATTATAATTTTATAATAGAATAGTAAATATTACTAGTTGCTAACGCAATTTTAGGACAATATTTATGAAACTTTTTGGAGTGAAACTTCTTTACGCGCGCTGGGAGTAAAACATCAAGGCCGTGACATACAAGCTAGCGAGACGGCCATAACACGAGCTAGTGGTAACGAAATGTGGTAACGGCTTAGAAATACGTAGTGACGCGACGTATATTTCTGAGCAGTCCACGTGTTTATCAAAAATATGATATTTTAATACAAATTTTGTAAAAGTGAATCAAATTATTACGTGTAAAAAACCATTTGTTACACGTAAAAAAATATTTTATTATTTTACGCGAATAAAACTGTTACACGTAAAAAAATATTTTTTTACGCGTATAAAACTATTTGTAACGTGTAAAAATTTATTTGTTTTTTTACGCGTCAGAAACTTATTGTTTCTGGTAAAAAACCTTTGTTACGCAAAAAAAAAAATTACGTGTAAAAAATTTTTTCATAAAACACTTTTTACGCATAAAAAACTATTTTTTACGCGTAAGTAAATATTCCTATAATTTATTACTTTTTCAACATTTCAAACTACACTTTTTCAAACATTTCCTTCAAATTTTTGAATTTAATAGAATCTTCCTAAACAGTAAATGTTCTCTATAAAAATATTTTTATGTAAATACCCTAAAATGAAAAAATGCATACTATTTAATTTATTTTAGGCTGTACTTAAACTGCCGTTAAACGGTAGCTTACTAAAATGCCGTTAATAAGTATGACGTCGTTGATGTGACGCACTCCATCGCTATCCGTCCGACCAAATAACCAACGCAACTAACCTCGACACTGATAAAAAAATATAAAAAACTAATATAAATTAGTAAAAACCAACCAACACCACCAAATAACCAACTAACCAATGAATTAACACCCTCCAAATAACCACGCTAACCAACCCGCCAAATAACTAAACCAATCCAACCAAAAAGATTGAAACCAATGCAATAAGATTGCGCTATAAGCAAAAAATAATATAAAAAAGTCTTGTCGGCGTGAGATTTGAACCACGGACCATTCGCTCACGAAGCGATAGCCTCAGCCACGGAGCCACAGGTACTCTTGCAAAATGCTTATAGCTAGGCATTACTTTTCGCCGACATGAACGACGTCACAATATCTATTAACGGAATTTTAGTAGGCTACCGTTTAACGGCTGTTTAAGTACATCGTTTATTTTATTGTATTATTAAATATAACGTCCGCCTATAACGGGGTTTCATCTTAGAAATCGCTAAAGACGCTACAGAAAACAAACTGATTTGTTTTCATTTGCGTGTGACACGCTGAACGCTACACGCTTTTGGTGGGGCCACTCCTGTAATATAATCCTGTTATTTTGTTTTAATCGCTAAAGACGCTTCGCGCTAAAAACGCAAAAAACGCTTTCTGTGTGGCTGTGGGCTCTCTGGGTCTATACTTACTTTTCCCTCGATTTTTTTCTCCACTCTACTTTAAAAAACACACCTAATAACACAAACCAAAATGCAAAGGCATCTCGCAAATATTTATCATTTTCCAGAACGCCAAATATTATCATAATTTGACGGAAACTTTGAATAAGAAGACTCAGGAAGGAGCATATCAAAAATCTTAGGTACACCGCGATGGGCCTCAAATATGACCGACTTAAATTCCGGTTTATCAGTGTCGTTCTAATTTTATTTAAAAAATGTAAAACTATGATGTAGGGTAGACGTGGGGTAGACTCAATAATTTGTTGTTTTATTTTACGTTGTGAATAAATGTTGGTAGTTATTAAAATTGTTATAAAAATATATAATTCTAATAAAAATAGATAAGTTATAATAAGTATTTATTAACACAAACATCCGATACGCTACTGAAGCAGGTAAGTCAAATTAACGTATCTAAATTCTTTGACTTCTAATCTTTGACAAGTAATAAATAAAAGCTAAAATGCAAGAAAAAATATATAATTTAGTTAATTTAAGTGAATTTTATAAATGATCGGTTTACTACACGTATGTATATTATATAGTCACTTCCTAGCGAAAAGTTGTTCCATTATTTCACTCAATTTTTGTCGAGATCTACCGCACGCTACACAACCAACTATTTCAGAGTCTTTTTCGATAAATCGCGATAGTGTCACTGTTAATTTAAGTTCTGCCACAATTTCCATCTAGATTTACTACCTTTATACAACTATCAGTAGTAGAATAAATAATAAATAACATAAAATAAGCTGCATAAAGACTGACAAATCCACAAAATTTCAAATCAAATTCAAATGTGTCAAATGAATCGTCAAACAGAACTGTCAAGGATCCCCACCCTAGAGAGCTTTTATGGTGCTTTTTCCGCCCACCATGCATGAATACATGGATAGCATTATGCTCCTTCCTTAGTCTTCTTATTCAAAGGACGGAAATAATAACCTTTAATTTGATAAGAGTTTGACAAGTTTCAAAAAGCTTAAGTCGAGTTGATACGCATCTGAGTCTGTGCGTCACTCATCGTTCCGTCATTCCAATCATATTGAAATATGATCTTAAAGGCTGGTTAAAAACAACAAGAGTTAACGCCATGCTGGATTTCTACATAAACCCATCCATAGTTAACTTAAACATATTAGAAACGTTTTTAGTAAAATAAATGTATTGGTATGGACATCATCTGTCTTTTTTCTGTGATCGTCTGTCGAAATCTTCTCTGAGTCATAAAACAGAGTATATATCAGTGGATATTGTTAATTTTGTAAAAACCTTTTTAATCAAACGCTTTAAACATTTATTCTCGCTTTCTTGTGAGACTCAGAGGTAATTTAGACTGTTTGGCTTCGGTTAAAGCCGACTTTAATTGACTGCGAAGTGAATTAATAGAAGCTGTTCCTTCCATTAATGCACATCGAGAAAATAACGAACCGACTTTACATAATTCGGCTTTTAAATCCATCCCGAGCGCCATAAATATTGAAAGGAAGTGTATAAATCTAGAAATAAGAAGGAAACATTCTCTTTTTGCTTGGCTACACTCGCTGAATGCGCCCAAATTTATTAGTTGCTTTATATTTGGACCGGTTCGGCCCCATTCAACGTGATTTTACCGTTCAGACAAATAGATATTTTAGGAAAAGGAAAATATTCCGACGTTTCAATACATCTTACAACTATAAAAATGCAAAGCGAATATGTACGTACAAACTATCAAAATTGTTTTACATTATATTTGCTTATATTTATTTGTTTCACGCAAAATATACAGGGCGAGCCTTAGATAAGTGCAAGAAGAAAGAGACATATTTTCTCTTTACCGTCTTTCAAATAAGTTAAAAAAATAGTTTACGCGTTGGGAGTAAAAATTCAAGGTCCTGGCGCATGCGAGACGGCCGTGACGCGCGAGCTAACGAGAGGAATAGTGATAGCGGCAGTGTTGCCACAGCTACTCCATTCGAAGTAGATCTACCCCTTTGTAAAATAATTTAACTTCGTTATCTCGTGATAATCTACCCCGATGAAAAATAACCTTGTGGCAATATTGGGTAACGATATGTTGCCATACGCGGCTAAGAAAATCACTATAATAAACTTAAAACTGTACCAACCTTGATTTCATAGTTTCATCGATAGGTTTGTAGCTTCTGAATAACGGTCTAAGTAAAGCACCTAGCTTATTTGCCAGCTCAAAATTAGAATTTAGAGTTAGTAACTCGCATTTTCATTGGAGGTCAATGTCATATTTATTTCAAACCAATAGTCAACGAGAATCAGGGCCGTTCCTGACGAGCGTGAGCGTGCAGTGCGTGCACGAACGTAGGCGCCACATTTTGGGAGAGCAAAATCAAAGGAGTAAAATCAAATAGGAGAAAGTTTGCTTAGGGTCGTTTTTGCGTTGGCCGCACCGAATAAACAAGTCTAGGGCAATCTGTCGGCAACACATTGATCTCATCTATTTATTTTTCATTTTATTCATTTTATGGAAAGCACTGTTCATTAAAATGTTGTATCCTATCTTATAGGGCTTGTTTCTCTCTACAATTTCCTGTCTCACAATGTACCATTAGTGTCGGGGAAGGGATCATAGTTTCATAGTTGTCGATTTTCGAAAGAAATCAGTACATGTATATTATTTCGTATATTTTTTATTTTATTGATTTTATGGAAAGCACTATTCATTAAAATGTTGTATCCTATGTTATAGGGCTTGTTTCTCTCTACAATTTCCTGTCTCATAATGTACTGTTTGTGTCGGGGAAGGGATCATACTTTCATAGTTGTTGATTTTCGAAAGAAATCAATACATGTATATTATTTCGTATATTTTGTATTTTATTGATTTTATGGAAAGCACTGTTCCTTAAAATGTTGTATCCTATGTTATAGGGTTTGTTTTTCTCTCTACAATTTCCTTTCTCACAATGTACTGTTTGTGCCGGGGCAGTGATCATAGTTTCATAGTTGTCGATTTTTGAAAGAAATCAGTACATGTATATTATTTCGTATATTTTTTCATTTTATTGATACTATGGAAAGCACTGTTCATTAAAATGTTGTATCCTATGTTATAGGGCTTGTTTCTCTCTACAATTTCCTGTCCCACAATGTACTGTTTGTGTCGGGTAAGGGATCATAGTGTCATAGTTGTCGATTTTCGAAAGAAATCAGTACATGTATATTATTTCGTATTTTTTCATTTTATTGATACTATGGAAAGCACTGTTCATTAAAATGTTGTATCCTATGTTATAGCGCTTGTTTCTCTCTACAATTTCCTGTCCCATAATCTACCGTTTGTGTCGCGGAAGGGATCATAGTGTCATAGTTGTCGATTTTCGAAAAGAAATCAGTACATGTATATTATTTCGTATATTTTTCATTTTATTGATACTATGGAAAGCACTGTTCATTAAAATGTTGTATCCTATGTTATAAGGTTTGTTTCGCTCTACAATTTCCTGCCTCACAATGTACTGTTTGTGTCGGGGAAGGGATCATAGTTTCATAGTTGTCGATTTTCGAAAGAAATCAGTACATGTATATTATTTCGTATATTTTTATATTTTATTGATTTTATGGAAAGCACTATTCATTAAAATGTTGTATCCTATGTTATAGGGCTTGTTTCTCTCTACAATTTCCTGTCCCATAATCTACCGTTTGTGTCGGGGAAGGGATCATAGTGTCATAGTTGTCGATTTTCGAGAAAGAAATCAGTACATGTATATTATTTCGTATATTTTTTCATTTTATTGATACTATGGAAAGCACTGTTCATTAAAATGTTGTATCCTATGTTATAGGGTTTGTTTCGCTCTACAATTTCCTGTCTCACAATGTACTGTTTGTGTCGGGAAGGGATCATAGTTTCATAGTTGTCGATTTTCGAAAGAAATCAGTACATGTATATTATTTCGTATATTTTTTATTTTATTGATTTTATGGAAAGCACTGTTCATTAAAATGTTGTATCCTATGTTATAGGGCTTGTTTCTCTCTACAATTTCCTGTCTCACAATGTACCGTTTGTGTCGGGGAAGGGATCATAGTGTCATAGTTGTCGATTTTCGAAAGAAATCAGTACATGTATATTATTTCGTATATTTTTCATTTTATTGATACTATGGAAAGCACTGTTCATTAAAATGTTGTATCCTATGTTATAGGGCTTGTTTCTCTCTACAATTTCCTATCTCATAATCTACCGTTTGTGTCGGGGGAAGGGATCATAGTGTCATAGTTGTCGATTTTCGAAAAGAAATCAGTACATGTATATTATTTCGTATATTTTTCATTTTATTGATACTATGGAAAGCACTGTTCATTAAAATGTTGTATCCTATGTTATAGGGCTTGTTTCTCTCTACAATTTCCTGTCCCATAATCTACCGTTTGTGTCGCGGAAGGGATCATAGTGTCATAGTTGTCGATTTTCGAAAGAAATCAGTACATGTATATTATTTCGTATATTTTTCATTTTATTGATACTATGGAAAGCACTGTTCATTAAAATGTTGTATCCTATGTTATAAGGTTTGTTTCGCTCTACAATTTCCTGCCTCACAATGTACTGTTTGTGTCGGGGAAGGGATCATAGTTTCATAGTTGTCGATTTTCGAAAGAAATCAGTACATGTATATTATTTCGTATATTTTTTTATTTTATTGATTTTATGGAAAGCACTATTCATTAAAATGTTGTATCCTATGTTATAGGGCTTGTTTCTCTCTACAATTTCCTGTCCCATAATCTACCGTTTGTGTCGGGGAAGGGATCATAGTGTCATAGTTGTCGATTTTCGAAAGAAATCAGTACATGTATATTATTTCGTATATTTTTCATTTTATTGATACTATGGAAAGCACTGTTCATTAAAATGTTGTATCCTATGTTATAGGGTTTGTTTCGCTCTACAATTTCCTGTCTCATAATGTACTGTTTGTGTCGGGGAAGGGATCATAGTTTCATAGTTGTCGATTTTCGAAAGAAATCAGTACATGTATATTATTTCGTATATTTTTTATTTTATTGATTTTATGGAAAGCACTATTCATTAAAATGTTGTATCCTATGTTATAGGGCTTGTTTCTCTCTACAATTTCCTGTCTCATAATCTACCGTTTGTGTCGGGGAAGGGATTAGTTGTCGATTTTCGAAAGAAATCAGTACATGTATATTATTTCGTATATTTTGTATTTTATTGATTTTATGGAAAGCACTGTTCATTAAAAGGTTGTATCCTATGTTATAGGGCTTTGTCAGTACATGTGTATTATTTCCGAATTTTAGTTTATTGTTTTTATGTATTTCATATAAAATGGGTCAGTTTTGTTACTAAATATTTGTGGTTTTGTTTATTTTATTTATTTAATAAATGTTTTTATACTTTAATTAGAATAGTTTTTTTTTACATTTCCAATTACATATTGCTCGTTTGTCGCAGAATATAAATTCTTTAAATTTTTGAGATTAAGATTAAAATATATAATTGATTTAAATATAAAAAGGGCGCACCAAAGAATGCTGCACGTAGGCGCCAGATACCCCAGGAACGGGCCTGTAAAGTAAACCACTATAAATAATAAATTGTTTGAAATTGAGCTGTAATTCCTGTATTATTAATCCGGTAAATGATAGAGATAAACAGTTGTGATTGATTAAAATTTTATTTTAATCGAATAATGATTTGAATAATGACAAGACAAGTGACATCTGTCTAAAAAAGACAGCGATTTAGAGTGACAATTTGGTTATGTAAAGTGTAGAGTGGCAATTTTGATTATGCAAAAGAAATACTGTTTGCGTAACGATTAATATTAATTTAAAAATAAATCCCCAACATAATTAATGAATAAAACATTTAAACAAAAACAGACCACAGACTACACAAAACAAATCGTTGGTTAGTAGCAGTTAGCAGTAGTCAGAGGTATAGATGTATTTTGTTTTAGTGGTCACAGCTGTCCGGCCGGGTAATAGAATTATAGTTTTTTAATAAAAGATCCAAACCAAACTCTATTTTTTTGAAGTTTATAAAAAGCTTTCATAAAAAAATATACATCCTTCAAATACTTCAATTTAATAGATGTTAGTAAGAAGTTTCACTTTAAATATGCACACAGGGTTGCCAACCGTCCCCTATTCCAGAGGATATTCCTCTTTTTGATCTCACTCTCCTCTTTTCTCTCACGTATTGAAATAGTCCTCTTTTTTACATGCCAAAATATTCGTCTATCACCACAATACTTTAAAAAATTATTATTCTGTGTGTTTCGCTACTCCCACTCGTTTGTACAGAATAGAAAATGAGAAAATATTTACGTAGCGCCAGACTTCAACTAGTAAAAATTATTTGTGGAAACGATAAACATGTTTAACTATTTTTTTATGTTACTGTTACCACAGATTATACAGATTATAAACTTATGTTTTTCGTGGTTCCAATTTTCGGAGTCGCGCACTTGTAAGGTTACTAGTTTGCGCACATAGCACGCCCACTTATGGCCGCTAGAATTGTGCACAGCGCCTGACCGGCCCAGTTATTACGCTGTTTAAACGCGAGTTTATTTTTGCGCACAGGAAATTTTACTCGTTTGCCCATCGTCATAAAAAACAATTTTCGTACCACGAATTAGGGACAAGATTTTTATCTGTATACATATAGTATACCTAATCGGTGTTGTTCCCTTATGTTTTGAAAAAAAAATTGTGGAAAATGGTTTGTTTTATTTTAACCAGTTTTGATTATAAATATTTTTAAGAAAGTAAGAAAGACATCAATTGCATAAGGTTTACCTTACTTTTTGGAAAATTCTAGACATTTGGGCGAAGTTTAAACCTCTCATCTTCTATTTTTTATTTTGACAGTTGGCAACCCTACACATAGTGCACACTCAATTTTTTTTAGTTAAATTTTGAGAACCACAGGATCTTTTCTAGTTTTCTTTCTTGTAAATTTAATCTACTACCTATGTTGTCATATTATCAAGAAATTATGTTTTTTTAACGAAAAACTAACAACATTTTTTAAAAATTCCAAAATTTTAAAATATTTTTCTTGCAAAAAACAATGCAATCCATTTTTGCAATCCAGAAATAAATATTGACAAACAAGTTTGATATCGCGATTTTAGTATGGTATTACGTTTCAGACTACTTAAATCTAATCTTCCTTACCAGATATACTTTAACAGCACATCATTTTATTCAAATATTTATGTTTTGGGAAAGTTTTGTTATATCTTTTAAGCGACACAACTTCTATGCTTATTGGTGATAAAAATAGCATAAACTTTCTACTGGAAGGCTGCTTTATTGTTCTTAAGGTTTATATCTTTATAGTAGAATAATATAAGCAAGTTTCTGTTTTAAATATACTAGGATGCCAACAAATCCCCTATTCAGAGGGATATTCCTACTCTTTTTGATCCTTACTCTCCTCACACTCTCACGTATTATGAAATAGTCCTCTTTTTACAATAAAAAATATTCCTCTATCACCACAATGCTTTAAAAATTATTATTCGTCTTTCCTTCTCCACTCGTTTTAGGAAATGAGAAAATATTTACGTAGCGCCAGACTTCAACTAGTAAAAAATATTTGTGGAAACGATAAACATGTTTAACTATTTTTTTATGTGTTACTGTTACCACAGATTATACAGATTATAAACTTATGTTTTTCGTGGTTCCAATTTTCGGAGTCGCGCACTTGTTAGGTTACTAGTTTGCGCACATAGCACGCCCACTTATGGCCGCTAGAATTGTGCACAGCGCCTGACCGGCCCAGTTATTAAGCTGTTTAAACGCGAGTTTATTTTTGCGCACAGGAAATTTTACTCGTTTGCCCATCGTCATAAAAAACAATTTTCGTACCACGAATTAGGGACAAGATTTTTATCTGTATACATATAGTATATCTAATCTGTTCCCTTATGTTTTGAAAAAAAAATTGTGGAAAATGGTTTGTTTTATTTTAATAAGTTTTGATTATTAATATTTTTAAGAAAGTAAGAAAGACATCAATTGGCATAAGGTTTACCTTACTTTTTGGAAAATTCTAGACATTTGGACGAGGTTTCAAAAAAAAATCGCCTGTGCCTTTTTTTACCTTCTCATCTATTTTTTATTTTGATAGTTGGCAACCCTACACATAGTGCACACTCAATTTTTTTTAGTTAAATTTTGAGAACCACAGGATCTTTTCTAGTTTTCTTTCTTGTAAATTTAATCTACTACCTGTGTTGTCATATTATCAAGAAATTATGCTTTTTTAACGAAAAACTAACAAAATTTTTTTTAAAATTCCAAATTTTTAAAATATTTTTCTAGCAAAAAAAAATCTAAAAAAAAATCTAGCAATGCAATCCATTTTTGCAATCCAGAAATAAATTTTTACAAACAAGTTTGATATCGCGATTTTAGTATGGTATTACGTTTCAGACTACTTAAATCTAATCTTCCTTACCAGATATACTTTAACAGCACATCATTTTATTCAAATATTTATGTTTTGGGAAAGTTTTGTTATATCTTTTAAGCGACACAACTTCTATGCTTATTGGTGATAAAAATAGCATAAACTTTCTACTGGAAGGCTGCTTTATTGTTCTTAAGGTTTATATCTTTATAGTAGAATAATATAAGCAGTCTATTTTCTCAATATAATTTTGAGAGGACTTTATTATACATAATCTTTAAATATTTCATTTTGGTTGTGGAGTTTTACAATCAGTTTTATTTATTCTTGGTTTTGGGTATTTTTTAACGAATTATTTTCTAAAAGTATCAACCATTTTTTGCCTTTTTTTTTCATTAGCCTTTTTGCCTACACTGATAAAAAAAATATGTAAAAATACATATTAGATCATTGGTTACTTTTATGCCACACAAATATGTGTAAAATTCCATCTTGTCTGGAATTTTACATTTATCATGTAATTTTACATTTTTGGTGTGTAAAATTAAAATGTAGAAATGCATTTGGTATTTAATCTTACAATGTACTTATACTTCTTTAGTGTGTCGTAATTATACGACTAAGTTCACTTCAGATTATGTATTTTTACTACATTAGCGTGTATTTTTACATTATATGGACGTGTAACTGTTTTTACTCTGTCCGATTTAATGTGTATTTACCATGTATTATTACACTATAGATGAATGAATATGACCAGGAGCTAGGAATTGGTAAATTGCATCCAAAAGGTGTTTATAAAAGAAACTCATTGGATTATTTAAATATCTATTAACTTTGAGTGTTATAGTTCCATAAAAAGATATTTAAACACAAATCAAAAATATCGAGAATAGATGACTAAAAAAAATATAAAATATTTTATATTATTGAATATAAAACAATTTAAACAGAATTAGTTCAAGATTTTATGTCTTCCAATTTAATCTGTGAATGAATGCTATATTTCATATTAAAAACTTACCTTCTGAGATACATTTTGCTTTAACGAGTATGTCGAAATTCAGATGAAGTTTTACATTAAGCTTTTGAATCATATCTAGGCAAATACGTTTAAATAAAATATACGACGGCCTCCCCATAAGAGCAATAAGAGGATTTACGTCCCAGTTTTGAAGGAGGACAGAAAATCGAGTCGAATGTTCAAGACATAGGTTCATCCTTGTTTAGTCAAACCTCCTACAAACCAAGGATAGACTTATGTAGGAAATGCATTGAAATTCTATAGCCATCCTTCAATATCGGGACAGGAATTTAAGCGGTACCCTCCGTATACTTTATTTTAAACGTATTTGTATCTAGGGTTACTACAGCTTCCTAGAAAAATGTCCCATTCTTAACTGGAGGCCTAAACACGCCAATACCTTTCAGTAAAAAATGAATCCTCATATATCTTTTGTTTTTCTAAAAAAATATTTAGGAAATTTAACAATACTTGTAAAAATATAATGCTTAAGAACTAAGTTTTTGTAATACTTACATATTTGTACATATTTGAGGTATGAAAGTGACTAGAAAAGGAATAAGCCGAGATAATACTCTTGGACCTGACCCTACTACAAACAAGTATTGTATAATATTATTTTGTAAACGTATTTGTCATACATACCTTATTAAAACCGAATTCGATAAATTTTGTTCATCGAAATTTCCACATTTTCCTTGTTTGTTAGTTACGTTTTTTTCTCGTTTCTATTTTGTTATTTGCCATAAAGATGATATCAAAGTTTCCTTTCTGAACTATATTCAATAATTATCTTTCATATCTCTCTTCCAATACTATATATAGATTCACACGCAGCCCTATAACTTCTAAATATTATTTTTGTTTACAGAGTTTTAAACATTTTGTATTGAACTTATTAATAACAACTTACCTTTCATGTTCACCTAGACTATTAATTCAAATAATATTGATTTGTCCAATATAAGTTAAATGGTGTAGCTGTATCACCCAAAACGACAAGTGCTATAGTGATGGTGGACCTAATACAATTCAGTCTCTATAGACAGTGGACGGCTTCATCGCGTGGTCTACTATTACTAGTATATTATTATAATTGGTTGAAGAAACTTAATACAATGTAAATTTACAATTTGGACGAATTTTTACATCGCATTTTGTGATTGTACATAGTAGCCTGTACTTTTCATGTAAATTTACGTATAATAGAATAAATATTACATGCAGCCTTGTAAAAATACACATAAAATGTATTTTTACCATGCATTTTGTAAATATTCAATTACTCATATGTAGAAATACCTTCCTAATTATTTTTATGTAAAAAAACTCTAAATTGTCTGTGAAAAAGTAATGCAAATTTACCCTAATTTTTATCAGTGTACCCTGTCGATGCAACTTCATAACTGCTTGGTATTCTTTTCATTTTCAAATGTGTTTATGGCATATTTGAGGAATTGGATATTTTATTTGCTACATCTGTTTGAACGAGTTATAGTAAATATGCATAGACGTAGATGATGTATTAGACAAACGTAAAAGTTAAACAATTAGTAATATATTAATAATTTATGTAAGTAAATAATAATTCTACGTGTATTAATACGTAAACATATATGAAAAAAATATTAATCATGATTGAGATCTAATTGGGTCTTCGCGTGATCGTCTGCTATTATAGTTATCGATATAGAGGGTGATTTTGTTAAATAATTAGAATTAGAAATATGAACTATTTTGTGTAGGTTTATTATATACCTAATATGTGAAATAGGTAGATGACTACTTCATTAGTGACACATACATAGATCATCAGACATTACTGAATTACCTAATTTAACTAACAACAGTAGAACTTCTCCAATTGGGACATTCGTGCCAAATCGGAACTTCTCTTATCAGCCGAACAATCTTGATATTTTTACCTCTCTATTCCGGATACCAACAAAATTCAAAGGCAAATGAATGAAAGTCCGGATTATTCTTGGACGGAGGATGGTTAGATCGAGTATGTAGTCTTTTATTTGTAGTACAGGAGTCATAGCCTAAGAGCTAACGACATATTTAGAGAACATATTTTAGGCAAGCTAGAATAACTAAAAATGTATAGTTTATTAACTGGTGAACCCAGAATCCTAAGTCTGGCTGGGGGGTTGGGGGTATTTCGCTACTGCGCAACCCATAACATTTGCAAAAAAATAAATCCAAAAAATATTCTTTAGGCAACTTGAAATTTGTTTATTCTTAAATTTTAGCATCTATTTAACCTAAAAATAAGTATGCCAGACTTTTTTTTCGGGTTTAAAGTGTAACCCGACGACCGTTACAAATATGTTAATTACTGTAATTAATTATTATACCTGGAAAAAACATACTTTAGGCATTCTAAAATTTTTACAGCGTGTTTATTAGATGATATTAAAAAATATGTGTTAATTGCCAGACGAATTCAATGGGATTTAATACTTGCCAGACGCGAATAAAGATTTTAAATGAGCGCGATAAGAAAGTCTTATGAGTATCTATAAGCGCGAGAAAGATAGTTTATTGAGACCCGTCGGCAGCTGATGCGGCTGACGTAACAGCATTTTGGAGTCGTAAAAATTAAAAAAAAACCTAATATTGAATAAATAAAAATAAACATTTTTTAATAATAATGTGTGATGAAATCCATATATGATATGAAATCCTTTCAATAAGAAGACTTTTTAATTTAGGTATTTTGTATCTGAAAAAATAAAAAGACGAATAATTATTTAAAAATTAGCATAATATAAAATATATTTTTTCAAACGTCGCATAAGTATAATTATTATTATACTTTTGTGACATATTATATTATTATTAATTTTTGCGACCTGATTGAGAATATAAAAAAGTCATTTTAACGCCTAAGCATAAAAGTAAAGCACTTTTACTTACTTTTGAATCTATTTAGAAATATTAACAATAGTACTTTAATAAAATTGGAGAATACCTATTTTTTTAGCACTGTACATGGTACTCTTTTGTCGGGACTACGTTTTCTGGTAAAACCACTTCTTTAAATTTTAAACCATGTTGTTGGCGCACTTTTAAAAATTCTTTGCATTTTTGTAGTCTGCCTTCATCAAACTACACAACTTATGTTTTTTATCCATTGTGATTTAGTAGTTAGTAGCGAAATTAGTAGTTACTAAAATATTTATTTGCAGTAATTATTCTAAACTATTTACACTATGCACGTCAATATTTAATTTATAAATACATATTTGTACATGGTAACTTAATTCCAACAAAATAATCTCTGAATTAAAAGCCTGCAAATAATTGAAATGAAACCGAAAAAAAATTGATTTTATGAAAATTTGAAGTACTCCAATTGAAATCCCATTGAATTCGTCTGGCAATTAACACATATTTTTTAATATCATCTAATAAACACGCTGTAAAAATTTTAGAATGCCTAAAGTATGTTTTCCAGGTATAATAATTAAACATATTTGGAATGGTCGGGTTACACTTTAAACACGAAAAAAAAGTCTGGCATACTTATTTCTAGGTTAAATAGATGCTAAAATTTAAGAATAAACAAATTTCAAGTTGCCTAAAGAATGTTTTTTGGATTTATTTTTTTGCAAATGTTATGGGTTGCGCAGTAGCGAAATACCCCCAACCCCCCAGTCAGACTTAGAATTCTGGGTTCACAAGTTATTAAAGTTTATTTTTTTTGTTATTCTAACTTGCCTAAAGATATGTTCTCTAAATATGTCGCCAGCTCTCCGGCTATCAGGAGTATCGTATATTGCTCAAAAATAGAGCCAACTAAATGACACTTGCTGAAGAAAAACTGAAAGTTTGGATTACATTGATAAGGAATGAAGGTATATACGTACCATTTCTTTCCATACGTAACATTCTATTTTTTGCTGTTCCGAAATTTAATATTTCAGATATAAAAAAATCAAAAATCCAAAGAAAAAAAATCATATATACCAAAAACAAATCTAAATAAAATCAAATCATGAACAAAATAAAAAAAATGTAAATTAACTTAAGGGGAAAATTGTTTTTCTGTGGCTGAAGACTATAATAAGGCAGAGACAAATTGAAGAGAAAATACTAGGCACTGAGAACAAAGAGGAAACAAATGACGACTTAAGTGTACATAAGATAACAATGTTGGGTTGAAAATGAGACTTAGCAATGTGCTTTAAAATCTTTATCAAAAAGTATTTACTGAGTAGAAGAAAACGATGTTTCCACGCAAGATATTTTGCTTTTAAACGGAGTAAAAGAGAAGGCTGTTGGGGTAACAAAATCGATAAGTATGTATGCAGATAAAAATCGATTATTTTTTTAAAACTAATTAATTATTAAACACACTTCCGTATATTGACAGTACCGTATGGTCGAAAAAAAACGGCGTCAGCGATGGCTATGAAATGAAGATCACTGTCATTTTATATGTAAATTGGCGTAACTACAGTGGTGCATGGGGGTACCGGACCCCCCCTAGCTACTGCTGGGCATCCCCCAGAGAAATCTTGAATTATGACTCTTGGCTTTTCTGGTGTTGTTTAGTTAATATTATTTTGTTGTGTTTAAAAAATGTGTTTATTTTTATTTTTTTAGAAAATTTGTAGGTATTTAAGTAATCTACGGGAACACGATTTGATAACCAAGTCTATGAAATTTATTGATAGAGAAATTAATGTAAACGTTTTATTCAAAAAATGTGTTTTTTTTTAAATTATTCTTCATTTTTCAAAAAAAAAACAGCACTAGGCACCCCCTGGGCGAACCCCAGCCCCCCCAGGATGAATTGCTAGTTACGCTAATGCATTTCCCAACCAACTAGACTCCGTTTTTTCGATCATACGGTATTTTTATGTATTGGTAACATTAATAGTAAATAATATAATGTAAAACCGCTTAAATTCTGACAAAAATTGTAGGGTAGGCGCCGCCTACCTTACCTACCCTGACGAGCCGCCACTGAAGTGTGTGGTACCAAATTATTCGTAAAAAACTTCTTATTTTAAATATGCTAATGAGCCAGCCTGGTTCCATTTGAAAAAATTAAGATATGATTAAAAATACGATTTGGGCATCTTTTAACCGGCCAGGACAAGCCACGAAAAACGTTAGACAGTTAAATTTATTTTTCTAAGGCTCTTTGATTAAAAATTAGTGTTTTTAACACAGCCATGGCACTCTAGATTGAAAATTAAAATACGATTTTTTTAAGCGAAAATCTCAAAAGTTGACATATGATATGTCATTCTCAGAGTGTCATTTTCTATCGAATAGAGTAAAAACGTACAGAAGGTGTCACTTAAAAATCAAAAGTTGAAGTAATTTCCGATGAAACAGGAAGTGACCAAAAACAATTGAATACGTCAATCAATCTTAATTTATGTCATAATATATTAATATACCAAATCTCGTTTTTTTATCTGAAAAAATTAAAAAGTTATAGGGGTGAGCCACTTTTGAGACGCACCCGGTATAAACACTCAATTTGTAAATAGTGGTATAGTTTTAATCATTTTCTGACGATACTAACATAGCAAAACGCAATTCAGTGTTGAAAGTAAGGTCTTGTTGTATTGTGGTTCAATTCACCACCAGTGTTTTATTTTAATATTTTAACACCAAAAGTTCCACAACCCCAACTGTATTATTATATCATAAGAGAACAAAAAATTGTATTAATTTTTACATTATTTTATTTATATTTTATAGATTCTTTAAAAATATTAAATCTATGTACGACCTCAATTTAATTAAAGTTTCTTTATACGAGAACCAAGAACATCCTATTCGGGAAAACTTACTGTCGTCTTCGTAAATGCAATAAAAGTTAGTAGAAGCGTTTTAATGTTTCTTGGAAAAAGTTGATATTGAAGCCCGACTTGGCACTGATACATGGTTTGATATATGGCGAGGCTATCGATTTAGGTTTTCGTATTTTTGGTTCGACGGTACGTGAAGTAAACTCATAAAAGTTATCGACAATGTCACCTTCAAAAATAATAATTTCAAAAAGTTACGCACCTTGTATTAATATTAGGAATATATTAATTAAAATTATATATTATACTTCATTTGTTGAAGTTATATCCAGTAAGAACTTTAATAATTAAATTCTTATACAGTTATAGAATTTTTATTTTTTCATACAATGGGGCAACGGCAAGGGCGTAATGCAGTTCTCTAAAACATTTCATAAACAATCCGAGAGCGTATGGTGTTTTAGGAAGGTATATTAGAAATTTATATAATATTTTCCAGTAAATTTCATATTAATTTTGCTTTAATTTGTATCAATATTTTGTTTAGTGATTTCGTAAATACCGGGTGCGTCTCAAAAGTGACTCACCTCTATAACTTTTTTATTTTTTCAGATAAAAAAACGATATTTGGTGTGTTAGTGTAAGACATAAAATAGGATTGATTGACGTATTCAATTGTTTTTGGTCACTTCCTGTTTCACCGGAAATGACTACAACTTTTGATTTTTAAACGGCACCCTTGGTATATTTCTACTTCATTCGATAGAAAATGGCACTCTGAATAGAATGGCATTTTATATGTCAACATTTGACATTTTCGCATATGGTTTATTTGAAATTGAAACATGCGGTTCGTAACGAGAACTTGATTCGAAATACCAAATGCGTGGTACAAAATTATTCGTAAAAAAATGCTTTTTCCAAATATGCTACTGAGCCATACTCGTCCCATTTAGTAAGAGTATCATTTTCTTTCTACAAAAAGTTGTAGTCATTTCCGGTGAAACAGGAAGAATTTGAATTCGTCAATCAATCCTAATTTATTTCATATACTAACATACTAAATCTCGTTTTTTTTTATCTGAAAAAATTAAAAAGTTATAGGGGTGGGCCACTTTCGAGACGCACCCGGAAAAGTTATATTATTTGTTAGAAAGCCTTATACTAATTACAATCTGCACAAATAAAATTAAAGGGGTAAAATACAATACAATGTCACCGGCACAGGATATTTGAATATAAATCAATATTTTTATTATTAATTAATAATAATGAAGAAGCACAAAATTTAGAGTAGCACTAGCCAATATGAACCAGGACACAATGCATTTATTCACACCCTGGTTTGCTAAATACCAACATTATTAATACAAAATATCGTTATATCAGTGCGAATGTAATATGTTAATAACAAGCCGTTATTTTCTAACGTTATTCGGAGTAAACATGCAAAGCGGAACAATAACATCGCCAAAATTTATATTTCGGTGTTGCAGTTTAAGGCCATTTAAGTAAATAATGATGCATATTAAGCCGGTGCATATTGTGTACTCACCTGCAACGAATGTTCCGGGCCATCAACAGTTTAGTAATTGCTATCATGCTTTTGATAGCAGTTGGTGAGGCGATAGACACGCCATAATTTAATAATATTAGAATATTTATATGCCTATCCAAGTATTAGACCAGATTTTCCATGAAATAACAATTAAATATATCTTCCTATTAAACCATATCCTAAGTAAAACAATACACCTCTTGCTAATGTTAAATACATATGGGACGTCAAGTTGCAAAATTCGTCTTATCCCAAAAACGTTGTTTCGACATAATATGCAAAAACTGTTTTAGCAAATATTTGAAACGTTATTTTACAAAAAACGTGTCCATTGAGTTGAATCGTTGTCCTGTATCGCGTTTTTCTAAAAATAAAAATGAATATTTAATTTTTAAAAAGAAAAACAGAGAAAAATAATTCAGCAAGATATTTGCATCCTAACTTGAATTATTAGGTATGATATTTTATTAATATTAGGTAAGTATTTGAAATGGATAAGACGTCAGTTGTAACATTATACTTGTGTAAAAACCCTATGAAAAAATGCGGGATTTCCATCAATAATGACAATAAAAAGCAAATATAGACGGATTTTGCTACATTAACGTCATTTCTAGTCAATTTTATATAGGAATAGGCGACTTCTGCTGCAGGTTGGGACTATGTTCATGGAGATTCCCTTATTAATATATGTTATTAGGCCATTTAAAAAAACGGATAAAGGTTGATTCTCACTATACCTTCCATATCAGCTCCCTTCCATTTCCCTTCCGTTTACATAAAATATATATTATATCATGTAAACGAATAGGACAATGCACACTATCCGTTCCGTTTCCCTTCCGTTCCATATCCTTTCTTTACATACATTTTTTTGAAAACAGCGTTGTCAATTTCTTACATTTGTACTAGCTCTGTTAAAATTTTGGTGATATTTATTCATTCTTTCATTTCTTAATTAAATCTATTACCTTTTTCAAAAGATACAAATTTTTAAAATAAAACTTTCGTAATGATATAAATTGTACAATAAAATGTATGGAACTGATACGGAACGCAAGCTTACGTATAGCGTGAATACAATAAAATACGGAACGGATATGGAATGGAAACGGAAGGTATAGTGAGAATCAACCTTTAGGCGGGTTTTGCAACTTGACCCAACTAGCAAATATAGTTCCCAGTCGTTTTTAAAATGTCACTGCCCCTAAAGTATAGTTCCTAGGCTCACTTAAAATGTTACTCTATAAGGAATAGTCACTTTGAAGTATATTTCGAGAGTGACCGGTTAGTGCCCACCTACCATAAAAATGGAAAATAAACACCCCGATTGCAAGGCTCAAACACGTAATTTAAAGAAGTGGCTGGAACTACCCGAATCTTCAAATATGACACCATAATGCCTCCATTAAGTTTTTGTTACTTTATAGTAACAATTTAAGTTACGGGGTAGTCGCGGCCACGACACCTAGTTACTTCTAATTTATAGTAGCATTAAAAGTAGCAAAATGATTACTGCTACCTTCCTAAGTCACTATAAAGTAGCCGTCGTTCATCCATTGCCACTAAAAAGTCACGGTGGTCAAAAACGGCTACTTTAGAGTGACCGTAACTTAATATACCCTAATAAATCTAATTGCCTCAGATTGTGTGCTGCTCTGTTTTAGTGTTTTCTTTTACTTGCTTTTAAGCTTTATTAAAATTTTGTAAAAGCCCTAAGGTGAATAAAAAGAAATTTAGATATTCTAGTACTTTCTACCGAAGAATTAAACAAAAGGAATCACTGCGAGCCGATGCATCAACATCAGAAACAAAAACTACATCTTTCTATAATCCTACTGATGAACATCATAAATCAGGTAGTGACTGAGACATTTTTGAAGCTGTTTCTGTAGATGAGTGTAGTGTTAGTTCATCTGAAACTGAATCTCAGAGGAGAACTAGTTGAGAACCAACAAAAATATGAAACAAGAGCTAAAAGAGTGGGCGTTAAAATACCCTATACCTCATGTACATGAGGTATAGAGTATTTTAACGCCCACCCTTTTAACTTTTCACTTTCTTGTTCCTATAAACACTAATAATAGAAAATGCATAATAAGTAAAAAATAACTTCAAAGGACAAGGCGGAACGTTATAGTAGCACCAATGGAATGTATAGTCGCCACCACCGCTATCGGTGTAGCATAACGCTCCAATTAAGTGGCAATTTGGTGGTGCAGGGAACTTTCTTGGAAAAATCACTTTATAGTTCCAAAGAATCGTTGACCATGTAGTTCCAAAAAAGGTATTGTTTCTATAAAGTCGCCTTTGGATAGATTGGAAGATTTTAAAGGTCTAAACAAAAAAAAATTAATTATTATTTTTTAATTACAAACATGAGTTTCTATTGCAAATAATATAATAATTTGAAGTATTTTGAGAGGCGCTCGAAAATTTTGTTATATAAACCCACTATTTTATTCAGTAAAGTTGATTGCGTTCTGGAATTTCCCTAAAAAAGGCGTTAAAATCGCACGGTAAATAACAAATAATGAAAAAATAAAAATGGCTTCCATAATTATTTTTCATCATGACATTTATTTTTATCAAATGTGAAATTGCATGAAGAAGTCGCTGCGAATAAAGTTCAACAGTTTAACGAAAGTTCCACATGTCGGTGGCTAACACTTGGCTGCCACGAACCCGCGACTAGACAGCTATTCATTCACCAGTAGGCTACTTTATAGTAACACATCATAGTAACTCTTTTAGTGGCAAAAACTACCCAAGACGCCCCGGCTACTCAAAATCTTTCCCCATTTTGGTCGCAGTTACTTAGCAGCTAGGAATATACGACGTAGCCGCCGATGGTCACCGCCCACTTTGTAGTGGCTTTGATAGTAGCAGTTACGTATCTGCCACTATAAATGCTAGTTGGGGACGCCTCATATGATATGAGTATAGCATTTAAAAAAATTGTGTATGCACTATGTGCGCATATTTTAACTGAAACTTCTTATTTCTGTCTGCCCGCCTGTCCGTCTGTGCATTTGTCCGTCTGAGGACTCCATTCGGGTACCTCTATCCACGTGCAGATTTTGGTTCCAATCGACCCATAATTAAGAAAAATTCTGATGATTTCGTCCATTTAGAGGCATCGCGCATCAGTTCGAAATCGTCGAGGGCGTCATCCTGTAACCCGTCCCCAGTTATGCCGAAATCGACCCACATTTTTCTTTAATATCTAATCTTTAGTCCCACCATGGTGAAGATGTAAACGAAAAGTCTTATCCAGCTTTGCAGGGTGGGACCGTGTACACCGTCGTTCACGACATAGCCTACCCACCAAATTTACAGGGTGTCCCATTTTTGTTACAATCATACGGTAGGTATCTCCGTTATTCGTGAAGATAGAAGGGTGCGGTTTGCACAAACCCCTACCACTTTTTTGTCAAACGGAAGATGATTTCGTAGCCCTCTTCGTTTCCGAGCTACAGGATTTTTTCGAAAATTTTGCAATTTGGGACAGCCCCCGTATCTCCGTTATTATGGATGATATCGAGGAGGTGAAAAGTGATTCTTGTAGAACTTTTTACGTAGAATACAGTGGCGTAGTCTGTTTTTCTACGAAAAAAATATTTTTGAAAATATAGACTAAAGTTATGTTTTTTCAAATGGAACACCCTGTATGTTTATAAATCATATGATCCGCCTTGCTATGAGCTTCTCAAATATATGTATATTACTCTATATTTATTTTCACTATTTACTGCAATATTTAAAATATATCATTTTTTTATTAGTAGGCCGTGATAAATAACAAAATCAAAATGGTATTTACTAAAATAGACATACACATATTAAAATTTTATTTGTAATTGATATATTTTGCTTTTGAACTATTACCACTGAACCTCTGAATATATTTTTCTCTTTTTTATAACGGAATTTATTATAATGGGATGGGTTTGCAAATATCTAAAAGCTTGCATATTAAAGCTTTTTCCAGGTGTTCGACATCGTATTAGTTGCCACGATATATTTCATATTTCAAAAATCACCAAAATTAGAAATCGAGAACTGACAAATCGGGAAATCAGGGAGGCCATCATATGGGTACATTGGTTCCAATTCACTGATTTGAGAAATAATAATTTAACAAAATTCTAATATTTTCGTTGTAAGATAAGTAGTAGTATGAGAATACGTTATTATCTAGTTTTATACCCTTAACTGATAAGGATGGTCAACCCCAATTTTTTTTTTATTTTTTGGACAACATTTTTTATTTTTATTTTTGTGGCATTAAAATTTAAAATTAAAAAATACATACAACCCTAAATTTTCATCCTTCTACAATAAATCCCTTCTTTTTTATAGCGATATTAGTAATTCAATAATTTTCAACCTCGTGAATACGAATGACTGTTGTCCCATAAAAAAATGTATATGGCAAAACAAGGTTTGCCGGGTCAGCTAGTACTGATATAAAAAATAGAATTAATATAATTAAATGCTATTCAAAATCAGAGAGATTGACAGTTCAGTTAATGAAAAAAACTACAGCTGTTGATTAAACGTATTTAACGAGAGTGGACCGAGTTACACTAATTCCAAATTATTGATGTGATTAGCGCTTGATAAACTGTTGCCACTAATTAAATTTTTGGCCCGAAATGTTTGTTATCATTAATCGAAATTAAAACAATATACGTTCTGTGATTAGCTACGATTAGAGGCGTAGACTGTTGATTGTGTTTCGCAGTCGTAAATATATTAAGCTCGCTATTGGACACCAAACGAATATTTACTATCGGTTGTACGTTACAATTATGTTCAAAGATACATATTTATAGGCCATTAGTTGTTTGGTGGGATATAGTAGACTGGATTATAAAATCCAAAATTTATTATAATAATCCATCAATATGTAGAAGATTAATTTAAAAATAAGTAATTTTTAATAGTATTTTATTTTTTAAATAATATACATAATATACAGTGTCACCGGATTGTCTTTACAAAAGGAAAAACTTTTTTATTGTTGACATTTTGAGAAAAATTAATTCATCATAAAAAATTTGCTTGTTCTAAAATGTTTAATCACGTTTATATTTTTCCAAATTTCCGTATAGTATTTTTTTCTTGTCGTTTTAGAGAAAATTAAAAAAAAACATTAAAATATAGTTTTCGCTATAAATAATTGTATAAATATTCGTTTATAATTGTGTGTAATTAACTTATTTTGATTCAAAAAAACACATAATTGTTCTATGTCCACGGAATATTGAAACTCCCTGTATAGTTCGTAGCTCTGCTTTGGAAAAATAAAATTTCCAGAACTTTATTTATCAAAAACTTCAGGACAAAGACTTTTTTATTTTATTTTTGTGTATATTCTGATAGTAAAGTATAAAATATTTGTTTTTTTTAATCACCAGAATTATTTAATACTTTACTATCAGAATATAAACGAAAATAACACAAAAAAGTCTTTGCCCTGCCGGATTCGAACTCTGAATCATCGGTTCGTGGTCGGAAACTCTACGCACGGCGCTATGGAGACATGTTCGATTTATATTCAATACTAGAATTTATAGGACTAATTAATAAAAAAATAGGATTTTCTTCCGATGCGCAGTAGTGACGGGTATCGGCAGCCAGACGGGCCGCTTGCTGTTCGAGAGAACATAGTTAAAAAATATATCAAAGAGCCAGATGTCTTAAAATACTTTCTCGAAAACATTGCTAGCTCTTGGACTACTAGATTTAATTGTAAACTGGAAATTATTCACAGCATAAATGGAATTTATTAAATACATGCTATATGATACCTTTGCCAGACCAAATAAATAAGGAAAAACTAATTTTGTGTGGTGATCTTAATATTGACTTTCTTGGTGTATGTGCTGCTCAGGAGTTTCTTCGGTCCATTTTTGATTCTTTTGGAATGGCCATGCATGTAGGCTCACCTACCAGAATATCCAATACCAGTTCTAGTACTATAGACTAGTAAAATCATAAGATCCTAGTTAATAAACTGCAGCACTATGGGTTCAGGGGATCATCTCTCGAATGGTTTAAGTCGTATCTGAGCAACAGAAGTCAACTTGTGAGGGTGGATATCACGTTGTCTTCTAGCAAGCCAATAGAATGTGGAGTACCACAAGGCTCAGTACTAGGCCCTATTTTGTTTCTTCTTTTTATTAACGACATTGCTAACATAAACATCAGTGGCAAAATATGTATTTTTGCGGACGACACTAGCTTCACTTGGAGCAACAAGGACATCACGGCACTTCATAGGATTATATCAAATGACTTAATCACTATTAAATCTTGGTGCGATTCGAACCTCCTGAGTCTCAACATTTCTAAAACTAAAGCTTTGTCGTATAAAAACTCGTTGCAGGCTTTTGTACTTAACACCACCACTGACGTCGTCAAATCTGTAAAATTCTTAGGGCTTGTTGTGGACAATTCTCTGAAATGGGACATATTGCTTAAAGTAAATCTTAGTAAAATTGTCTGAAGAGTTTTAAAATGTAACAAAACAGTGAAAGTATATATTTAAAGATATTAATAAAAATAACTAATTAACTGAAACTTAATAACTAAGTACTGAAGCATACAGCGCCATAATATCTCGACCTCCGCCCGTTATGCTCGTAACAGGTTGAAAAACAATGTATCTGAAACAACTGATGCGATATTCTCCAGCCTGTTTCGAACCTCCATCGACAATCGACCGATGCAGCAGCGTTACTTTCCCACTCCGATTATCTCGACTGCCGCCTGTTATACTCGGAACAGGTTAAAAAACAACGTATCTAAAATGATTGCTTATTTTCTATACGTTATTCTCCAACCCGTTGCGAGCCTCCATCGACAATCGGCCGATGCAGCAGCGTTCCTTTCCCACTCCTGTTATCTCGACCGCCAGACGTTATGCCCGCAACTGTTTCAAAAAAGCTGCTTTTTTTATCCTACTATTTTTAAGCTGTTGCAAGCCCAACACGACTATCGACCGATGCTGCTACGTTCGCCGTAGCGCATTTCCCACTTCGTTGTCTGTTGTATCTCGCCGCCTGTATCGATGGTTGTCGAAATAACATGTTTTCCGTCCATACTAGTTGTTTTTGACTTCCTTTCACGAGCATCTCTACGTGTCGTTATTTTATATCTGTTATTTTTTAGAAGTAGTAACGGTTGCGTTATGTTATTTCTAATTAATTGTTATAAAATAACAGATAGTTAAATAACAACCCATCACTAGAAAATATTATACCCCTAGGACTAATTTTAAATATATACAAAATTTCACCACCAGTTTCACCTTACTCCCTGATGGTGTGAATTTCCAGAAATCGCTCCTTTTAGAAGCGATTTTAACAAATTCTTGTACAAACTTTCACCCCTAACTTTATCCTCGTAGGGGATAAATTTCCAAAAATCGAGTATCCAATTTTGTCACTCAAGAATCTCTGCGCAAAATTTTATACTCCTACGACAAATTAAAAAAAAACTACAAACTTCCACCTGTAGTTTCGGTAGTTTCACCTCCTTAAAGGTTGAATTTCCGAAAATCCCTTCTTAGTGCTCACAGTATCGATGAGTAACGAGTAGTTTCTTTTTCTCAACATCTCTAATATTAAGGTTTGTGAAAATTAGTTTTCTAGTAGGTATTTTTAAACCCGTGCACTACCGGACACTAAAATAATGACTTGACAATTTTTCGAACTTTTCAGTCAGATTTATTCCATTTCTTCCATAAATATATTTTTTTCTGGCATAGGTTATTGTTGTGAAGTTTGTAGTTGATTTTAATTTTACATTTATTTTTATGAGAAATATTATATTCAGAAACAAATAATAATTTTCATTTTTGTTGCAGATATCGTTTGATTTCCCCATGGTAAGTATAGCAATAAAAGAAATGGAAGAAAAAAATGTTTTTGAGAGCAATTGATGAGCAGACTTACTAAATGCATTTCGTCCAGTTTTTAAGATTCTCAACCAATTTTAACTACATACACAGAGTGAGTATTTTAACCTCATACACCGAGTAGCCTCATACACAGAGAACCTCATACACAATATGGTGCCAGAAACGATGTGTGTATGTCCACTGGCGACAGACAAACAAACAGAAGTGTTCTTGCGTCTGGACATACTGCTGTTTGTTTGTCATTTCCAGATGAAAAGTTTTTGTACTACAACTTCTATATTTTTTGAATAATACTATTTAAAATAATTAATGGAACTACGATTAGGGACCATGTTGTTGGGGATACGGAACGTGGTAGCAGAAAAATAAAGAGAAATTTCACGTCAAAAGGACAGTCAACAGTTTTTTTCAATTTTTTCAGATATCATCAAAACTAGATTCTCCACATGTAGGTGTACTATTTTTATAATTGTTTATCAATTTTCAAGTATACTAGTTTGTTTAGGTCCATTTCTAGAAATGTTGATGTCAAATTATATTCAATTTATTGATATCCATAAATGATGTGAATGTGGAATATATGTAAAACAAACCATAGTCCATGAGACATTTTAATAAAATTATTTTTATATATTATTTTTATCCTCTTCAGCTACTAACTGAATTTCTTTGTTAATATGTACACTACAGCAAACCTATACTAAGGGCTGGCAAAGGTTAGTCTTGGGTCGAGATATATCCGATATATATATCCGTATACGGATCCGTATGGATATATATCCATAGAGATCCGTATGTAAGAAGAGCAAAATAAGTTAGAAAAAGAGTTAGTTAAATAAGAGCGTTTATAATGTATTGAACAAAAATTCTTTTTTTGTTCAGTTAATACGTTAATACGTTGCCACACGTATGAAATAAACCGAGAAATTGTGCACATCGCTAAGAGACGTGGAAGCACGTGGAAGGGGATATAGCAGATTTGTCGTAGTTGACAAGTCGACCCAATCAATACCTCTGTCAGTACTTAAAAGCTCCAGCGAAAGGTGTATGTCATGCATTCAGCTTCACGATTTAATTACGTCTCGTGATACTTAATATGTTCATTTATTAACGAATCGTAATTTTCCCTATAGCTTGAATTTTTTTAGGTGCAAGCTGAAAACACTTGCATTTTTGGTAAAAATAAGTGTAAATGAGTTGGTGTTCGACAGTGTCGCGCTATTAGAACTCCGAAATTCAAAAATCGATATCTCGAAATCCATTAAAAATAATTGATTACTGACGTTTTCTCGTTATAAAAAAATGGACACCCTAACGATATCCTTATAATTCTATTTCACAAGATGCTCAGAAACATATCTATAATGCTTTTATCTAGTTATCTATTTTAAAAATAAGCGGTTTGCGATCGTGATTTTACTTTACTTGATAGGGAAAGTCGTACCGGCATAAGATCCCTATACGATTTACTTCCACACATGTAAACACCAAACCAAAAGTAATAGTTGCCAGCATGGTATAATCAGCTGCTAGTGAATTCTTACGTCACGTATTTTATCTAGAACTTTAAATAATCTAAGAAAATAGTACTGCTGGTGCAGTCTAAAAAATTATTCTCCTTATACAGTATGTCCCCGGATTGTCTTTACAAGAGGAAAAACTTTTTTATTATTGACATTTTGAGAAAAATGCATTCTTCATATAAATTTTTGCTTTTCTTAAAATGGCTAAACCTGTTTATACTTTTCCAAATTTCCATACCGTTTTAGAGTAAATAAAAAAAAACTGAAAATACATATAATTGAATTTTTACTAATTAATCCTAAAAATCAAATCGCGTTTCTATGGTGAAATAATTTCGTTTTCATTCTTTGATTATTATTGAAAGGATTTTAATTAACGTCATATTTTTTGCTATTTTAAAATGTTAAAAAAGTACAAAATTTATTTAGTTCAATGTTACGGAAAGGGTGATAATAGTTATCGGAAAATGTAATACTTTAACAACAGCAAAAAATATGACGTTAATCAAAATTAATAATAACCATCTGTCAAAACTATGAAACGCCCTTTGATTTTTAGGAATTTTTTAGGGAAAATTCAATTATATTTTCGGGTTATTTTTAATTTTCTCTAAAACGGTATTGATATTTGGAAAAGTATAAACGGGATTAACAATTTTAAAACAAGCAATTATTTTTATCAAGAATGCATTTTTCTCAATCATCAAGTTTTTCCTCTTGTAAAGGTAATCCGGGGACATACTGTATATGAGATTATTATTAATTGCAAAGGCTGCAACAACCTAATTAATGTACAAATTTTTATTTTAATAATTATCGACAATGAAGTGCGTTTTTAGCCGAAAATTGATATAAAAATAAACCAACATTAGGATACTGTTATATTCAACAATTTATTATACTCAAAACACACGTTTTATGTATTTGTTATTACAGGTAGATATATAATAATGTCGGCTAGTACCGAATAGTACCGAAAGGTGTAATTGTATAAGATTTAGTTCTCGTTATTTCTAATTAAACTTAAGACGGTTAAAGGGGTGTGTTTTTATATTGAAACAGACAAATTAATCATAATGGAATAACTAGAATCTCTGCACTTTACAATACAGGGTATTTTGTTCACACCTTTGCTGAATTTTTTACCCTTTTTCAGAAATTTTTTACTTGTTAGTGGCAATTTCTCGTATGAATAATTAGAAATATAGGTCATGTAGGAAGTGGCAATATTGCGTTGCTTTTACTGCCAACTATGTTAGTATCAGAGATTAAAAAATTATACCGGGGGAAAATTTGTCGTGAACTGGCAGTTCTAAAAATATAGAGAGAAATTTAAAAGAAAATGCACGATTTTCAACACCTTTTTTTGCGAAAAAACCTTGTAGACGTGTTCTTGCGGTCAAACTATACCACGCCTGAAAATATTTCCGTTTATTTAAGACTCACCCTGTATAGTGCTAAAACCGAGGCTAAAACGCTTTGTAAGATAATAGCTAGGCCGTTCGAAAGTCACACATTTTATCTAAAAACTTTTCCCAATCACGGAAAACGGCTCTAAGAAAATTATTATTGTCGTGGACTTAAAATTTATTCTCCATTTATAGATAGAGATAAAAATTTATTGTAAAAGTTCCGGAAACTTCGAGTGGGGAGTTTTTTGTACAAAAAGTTGTCGTGATGGCCACTCCTAGGAAAAGCTGACTTTGATTTTTAAAAAACATAATATAGGATATTGTATATTTTGTTTTCGTGATAGAGAGAGTTAGGACCATTTCTGCCTTCTAGTATATTTAAAATAAACGAAGGAATAAACAAACACTGTATAACCAATAAGATTGCACTGAATAAGTGGAATAATTTATATTTTTAATAAAGGTGACCCTTTACATAAAATGTTCTCTAAAAAAATATTTAGGTACTTCGTTTATTTAACTTGTTAGCTAATGTGTCTTAAATCAAAATCACAATGCAGTAGACTCTGAATTATCTGAGCTAATGTGGGCTGTACCCTAGCTCGGATAATTGGTGGCTAGGATAATCCGTTTTTTTTTTAAATTTTGTTTTTTATATATATTTTAACATATTTATTATTTAATAATAAATTCCAATATCTACGTTAAAATATTTTATTAATATTTTTGACATACAAAAGAACAACTAAAGTCAGTTTGTGTTGCTTAGGCAGTTGTGGGATTCTCTGTAATTCCCCGATATATTAGGCCTGATGCTCGAATAATACGGTGTCGCTCAGTTAATACGGATTACAAGGGTGATGTAATACAACACTGATAATCCAGCGATTGGAAAATAGGGTGTCGGAAAATCGAAAGTCTACTGTATACATAGACTTAAAATAAAATATAGACTGAGCATCTCATTCATAAATAGCTGGAACATGCGGTCAGACAACGTCTTGTTATTGTTGTGTTATTGTTTTAGGTTATAACGAGTGCGACACGAGCGATAGATAGGTTGTCTCTGTCATAACGGTCGTTCCCTGACGACTCTGCCGAGAAACACAACACTTCTTTCGTTTCTCAAGTACACCTGAACTCTCCGTATCATAGCCGGGTAACTTTTTTATTTTAATGAAGCTATAATTAAATTAAAAATATATCGTATTTAAATATTTTATTAAGATTTAGGACAGGTTTTTTGAATAAAAGTTTAGAAAAAAACGTCTTAGAGTCCAAAAAGGATAAAAATAATAAAATACACGTTATAGAAGAAATTTTATAATCGAAATTACGTAATTTTTGAAATTAATAATAAATTATTAATTTTAGTCAAACATTTACAACCCCTAATATTAATCAAAACAGGATCTATTTCACAGATATAATAGAATCGGCGACAGGGAGAGAAAAAAAAATATGATTTTTGTATTTTTTTTTCTGGTTAAGTGACGTCTTATTATGTAAATTAGAGAAAACATAAATCTGTTCCCTTAAAGCAAGGAAGGTGATAGGAAGTGGATAATATGAAAACTACATTTATTTAACTCGGTACTGTCTTTATTATACCGGGTGCGTTCCAAAAGTGGCTCATCCTAATAATTTTTTTATATTTTCAAATAAAAAAATACATAAATTAGGATTGATTGACGCATTCAATTGTTTTTGGTCACTTCCTGTTTCACCGGAAATGAATATAACTTTTAATTTTTAAATGGCACCCTCGGTATATTTCTACTTTATTCGATAGAAAATGATAACAATTTAATTTTTAATAATAATATTGATTTCTGAATAGAATGACAGCATAATATGTCAACTTTTGACATTTTCGCATATGGTTTAATTGTAATTGTAACACGCGGTTCATAACGACAATTTGACTCGAAATACCAAGTGTGTGGATCAATATATTCATAAAAAAATGCTTTTTCCAAATATGCTAATGAGTCACCCTTGTTCCATTTGAAAAAATTGACATATGTATGATTAAAAATACGATTTGTACATCTTTTAACCGGCCTACACAAGACACGAAACCCATTAGACGATCAAAACTATTTTTCCAAGGTTCCTTGATTAAAACTTAGTGTTTTTAACAACACCATGACACCCTGGATTGAAATTTAAAATACGATTTGTTTTTAAGCGACAATGTCAAAAGTTGACATATGATATGTCATCCTATTCAGAGTGTCATTTTTTATCGAATAAAGTAGCAATATACCGAGGGTGCCTTTAAAAATCAAAAGATGTAATCATTTCGGTGAAACAGGAAGAGACCAAAAACAATTAAATATGTCAATAAATCCTAATTTATGTCATATACCTACTAACATACAAATCTTTTTTTTTATCTGAAAAAATAAAAAAGTTATTAGGGGTGAGCCACTTTTGAGACGATCCGGTATATTAAGAAATATTGTTTCATAATGTAATATCATTTTAAAATTCTTGTATGTTATTTTAGATTCTGAAGATAATTTTAGAATAAACCGGAATATATTTTTAATAAAAACATTATTAATTATTAACAGGGAATTAATTATGATTTTGTTACAATGTAAGTAAGTAAATAATGTAATGTAAGAGAAAAAATTCAGATTTTACATTTTACTAAAATATTATCTAAATAAGCGCCTTTCTACAACAACGCCACTGACTCCTAATAGGTAAATTGAGAGTTGCCTACCGGTCGAAAGTCGTTTCAAGACTTAAATGGATTATTTAAGTCAAATTTTTTGAAAATTTGGCACTGTCGAACCATATTTTATAGTTCTTGAACAGAAAAAGTCAATAAAATAAACACTAAGGACTACAAGCTAAGAAAATGCGTTAATACAACCGGGGAGATAGCGGCAACAAAGCTTTACCGCACACGTGCAACACGTACTACAAGGTAATAAATGAATGAATAGGCTCCCTCGCCTCTAATCGGTGTGTCATATTGTAAAGAACTTAGCCTTTTTAAACAGTATCCGACTTATAATTTAGTAGTATAAGGACTATTTAATACATCTCTGGAATATTAAAACCTACTTTATTAAACTGTAGTATTAATATCTCAATATATGTGTATAACAAGAAAAAAAATATTGATAATATTAAAGACGTGACAACATAGGCTGGATGAAGAAGGCTCGGTCGACTGTACCCAGAAGTAAACATGTGTACAAAAAAGGTTGTTTGTCCGCGTTGAGATGTAAATAGTGTAGTCTATATTTTATTTTAAGTCTATGACTGTATACGTTTCATGCCCACTTGCACCGTTTGTACTAAGGGCTGGCAAAGGTTAGTCTTGGGTCGAGATTTCCGTACGTAAGAAGAGTACAATGCGTTTATAATGTACTGAACAAAGAGAGAACAGTAAACACGTTGCCAAAAGCATGAAATGAATCGAGAAAGTGTGCACATTGCTAGAGACGTGGAAGGGGGCATAGCAGATTTGTCGCAGTTGATCGGTCGTCCCAATCAGTACCTCTGTCAGTACTTAAAGTTCTAGGTGTACATCATGCGTTCAGATTCACGATGTAATTACGTCTCGTGATACTTTATTTGTTTATTTATTAACGAGTCGTAATTTTTCCTATAACTTGAAATTTTTAAGTGCAAGCTAGAAATACTTGCATTTTTGGTAAAAATAAGTGGAATTGAGTTGGTTTTCGACAGTGGTCGGGCTATTAGAACTCTAACATTGATTGTAGTTTATTCAAACGCTTACTTAAACTTCTTAATATTTCTGCTGTATTTTCTTCGTAGACAGTAAGTGAAAATCTTTATCAATAAAAAAAAATACATAAATAATTATTATTAAAATTTCACCCTCTTGGAATTTGAGATTCGAGAAACCCCTTCTTATTGAACCTCTACACTCCACAGTCAATCCGTTTGCCAAAAATCAGCTTTAAACGTCAAGCAGTTTAAGCAGAATCGTGATTAATCAGTCAATGGTCATATTTTATTAAACACCCTGTATAAATTTATAAAAAATCTTAAAATATGTAAAACAACAAAATAAAATATACGTGTTTAAGAGTTTTTCCGAAAAACTCACCGGTTTTTAAATAAAAAATATTTTAATATTTGAGGGATAGTTTCACCCCCTTAAAATTCGAGTTTCGAAAAATCCCTTCTTATCAAACCTCTACACCCTAAAGCCAATCTGTTTTCCAAAAATCAGCTTTTTACGTCAAGCGCTTTAAGCAGGATCGTGATTGATCAATGACCAGATTTTTCGAAACACCCTGTGTACATTTTTATAAAATCTTAAAATATGTAAAAAAACAAAATAAAATACACGTGCTTAAGCATTTTTTCGGAAACTTTACCGTTTTTTAAATAAAAAATATTGTAATATTTGAGGGGTGGTTTCACCCTCTTGGAACTGGAATTTCGAAAAATCCCTTTTTATCGAACCTCTACACCCTAGAATCAACCTGTACGCCAAAATTGAACTTCTTACGTTGAGTGGTTTGAGCAGGATCGTGATTAATCAGTATGTCAGTCACTTAAGGATTTTGTATATTAGTATAGATTGGAAAACGTTTCATAAATGCAATAAAGACGGTATTAAAATAGTCTGTCGTGATGATGGAGACACCTTTTCTTATGCTAATCTTATGGCGTTGTTATATCCACATATGTAAGTATATATTATCAAGGGGTGAATGTCACCGATTGTCATTTCAAACTTAACGCCGCATTTTTCGATGATACGGTGTTTTGCTTTAATTTCTTTTCTGTTCTTAAGGCATTTGATCTAATTTTATTTTCTCTCGGATATATTACAATTTGTTTATAAAAACATATTGGGAAATGTATATACAGGGTAGCCCATTAGTGCGGGGAAGTCCAATATCGTCGTCGATGTCGAAGATATGAAAAAAAGTTTTATACAGATTTTGCATGGTTTACAGCATATATATATATAGCATATAATAAAAATAGATATAGTTTTTTGTGTACCGATAAATAGTTATGATAAAGTTTTAATTTTTTTTTAAACTGTACCCACCATTTACAGAGTACCAGTACAGATTTGGATTCAGCATAAAATTCTGCATATAGTACGCTATTTTTATTTTCAGCTGTATGCGGTGTTGCCATTCTATTTCTTACTAACTGAAACTTTATTTAAAAATACTATATCCAAAAAGTGGTTAAAAACTAGAGTAAATTTAACTTTATTAATAATTAGTTATATTTTTCTAAACACCAAGATAACAGAATAAACCCGTAAAGAAAAATTTACATTATCTTATACAGGGTAATTTTTATGGTATCGCCAACATCGCAATATGTAAAATATTGTATCTCAATTTTTTTAAATGCAACACTTTGTATATTATTTTCATTTTAGATGCAAAATTAAAAAGTGAACATTTTTTCATTTTTGCATTTGAAGTGTTCATAAATTTTGAACGGTTTCGCAGATATTCGGTTATATTATTACATAATATGGTTCTTCCAACAGTAAATTTTTGAAAGCCACCTAACATGATCTTTGTCTACTATTTTACAGTGATTTTTTAATATTTAAAATGGGGAACGTGTGTGATGTGGCCTTAATTGTATATTTGTCTGATGATGCTCGTATAAGCGAAACACGTGTCACCAAAAATACCCCCCCAGCAAAGGATAATATAAATTTTCCTTCGCGTATTTATTCTGTTATCCTTCGTGTTTAGGAAAATATAACTAAGAATTAATAAAATTATATTCACTTCTGTTTTTAACCATTTTTCGGATACAGTGTTTTTAATCAAAGTTTTCTTAAATAAGAATTTATTTTATGCTGAATCCAATTATCTACAGAAAAATAGGGGGTGCAATTTAAAAAAATAATAATAATTTATCATAACTTTTTTGTGACACCCTGTATACAATAGTGTATTTTTAGTATATGCCTCTTTATAAACTATGCAACATCTTTATAAAATTTTTGTTCATATCTTCGACAACAACATCAATATTGGACTCAACAACCTAATATATATAATATATTTTCTATAAGGATCATTATGGTTTAAAACATTTAACTTGACATTATACAGAGATACAATGTCAAGAGTTATACTGCTATTTATTATAAAAATATTACCATTTAATAAAAGGAAAGTATGCGAGACTTGGAGTTAAAAAAAGTTGTAAAAGGTCATTTATATTTCAACTTGAAAAGCCGAAAAGGGAGAAGGGCAAGATAAAGTGATGCTCGAGAATGAAAAAGAGGCCCAAGAAAAAGATTCATTTGATAAAAAGTAGCAAAAACATATTTTCCATTTCGAGTATCATTAGGAACTACCTACTCGTTTGGAATTCTAAAACTGTTTAGTATTAATTAGGCAGTCTATTTATATTTGTTTTTATATTTTCAACATTTTAATTACTTACCCATTACACATACACATACTCCCCAGTCTACATAGGTTTCTTTTAGTTTACGGCCCAATATTCTAGGTCTTCTTTATCCCCTGCTAGTACTGCCTGATCGTCTGCAAACTATCCGCTTAATACCTGTCTAAATACTGTCAGTTAAAGGTATGCCCATCCCGAACATTTTTGTTTCTACTTTAGCAAAGCCTCTTTAACATAAATTTTAAAAAGCATTGGAGATACACAGCAGCCCTGGCGCAGGCCCTTTGTTACGCAGAAATCTTTAGACAATCTATTTCCTATTTTAATTTTAGAGATGGAATTCTTATAGAGGTTTTTAACAGCATTTATGAGGGTATGGTTAATGGAAGTGCCCTGCAATATCTCCCATAACTTGCTAGTGGGTATAGTATCATAGACTTTTGAGAGATCAATGAATAAAATGTGTGTTTCTAAATTGATTGCTGATCTTTTCCCTATTATCTGCTTCATACAGAATACGTTGTCCGTACATGATCTTCCGGCCCTAAATCCGCATTTTTCTTCTTCTATAAATTCTGTTTCTATAAGATCTCTTAGTATTCTTCCATACAATCTGCTAATTGTACTTGTAACAGATACACCTCTATAATTATGACAGTCAGCTTTGTTGCCTGTTTTATAAATAGAAGATATGTGTGCCACCTTCCACTGACCTGGAACCTCTTGACCATTCAGGCATTTCTTAAAAATTTGTGTTAAGGCAGTCCTCAGTTTCTTTGTGCCATTTTTAAATAATTGTGAGTATAACCCCTCTGGTCCACATGACTGGTGATAGCTCTTTTTACATCTTCCTCTTCTATTTGGACTTGTTCTCCTTCAATGTTAATTGTGATTTTATCTGGAATATATTGTCTTCTTGTTTCTGTTAATAGGTTTTTATATTGGTTACATCATACTGTTCTTTGGATATATTCTGAAAGTATACATTTTTAGAGCCCGTTGATCTTACTCTATTAATGAATCGGCACCTTCATCCGCCAATATATCTGTCGATTTCCTGACATTTTTGATCCCACATCTCATTTTTCTGGTGATTTATTTTGTTTCGTGTTTCTTTTTTAGCCTTGTATGCCTCTTTGTCTTCTATTGATTTTGTATTTAACCATTTTAAGTACAGCTTTTTCTTTCTATTTATTAGCTTTTGGATTTGGTCTCACCACCCTAGTTTAGTGCTTTTTTGTTTTTGGTTAAGGCCTAATGCTTCTTGAACTGCTTTGTGGATACTTTCTGTAATGTTGCTATAACTTTCTTCAAATGACATATTTTCAGACAAGTTTAAATATTCATCTAGGCGTCTTTGATATAAGTACTTGGTGCTTTCGTTGAGAAAACTATCCAATTCGTATTTTGGATAATTTAAGGAATTATTTCCGATTTCAGATTGGTTACTTTTATTATTTTGGTTATCATGGATCACTGAGCGATCCCTTTCTAACAAACACACCTGGCGCCTCTGCTATTCAATATATTCATGGCAGAGCTCTCCATTATAGTGGACAGCAAACTGCAGGAGAGAGGTTTGGGCATTAGATACAGATACGACGGCGGTCTGTTCAACATAAAAAGACTCAGGGCAAAAACACGTACAAAATTCATCACAGAACTTGTTGCAAATACGTTACAGCAATTGCGAAAAATGGTGAACACATATACATGGGTATACGAGGTTTTGGGACTTGCTGAACGCTGAACATCAATAAAACTAAAATCATGTGCACTCCCCCGGAAGATCACAACAATGCTATAAAAATCGGAGAAGAACTATTGGAATATGTAGCGGAATTCAATTACCTCGGCAGTTTGATTTCCGAAAAGGCCAATATCGACTCTGAAATTCCGCATAGGATTAGCAGCGCCTCAAGAGCATTCTGGAAATTAAAAGACAGGGTTTTCTACAATCATGACTTCAGCACAAAAACGAAACTTGCGGTCTACCGAGCAATAATAATTTCCACCATGTTATATAGAAGCGAAACCTGGGTGCCGTACCGCCGACACGTGAACGCCTTGAACAAGTTGCAACAGAGACATCTTAGACAACTCTTAAGAATAAAATGGTTCCATCATGTCTCAAACGTATCGGTCCTTGAAAAAGCTAACTGCGGCAGTCTCGCTTAAGATGGGCTGGTCACGTATGCAGAATGCAAGAAAACCGCATTCCGCTTTACGGTGAGCTTGTAGACGGTAAGAGGAGGCCGGGTGGACAACTCAAAAGGTACAAGGATATTTTCCACGAAAACTTAAAGGGAATTAACAAGCAGAATGAGGAAGGAGCAGTTCACAATAGAACGGAAGCAGCTCACAATAGAACGGAATGGAGAAGAATTGTAAAGTCAGTTAACACCGACAACCAAAAAGTAAGGCAACAAAGCAATGAGATTTTTGAATGTTTGGAGTGCGGTAGACAGATAACATCACGTATCGGGCTTTTCAGTCACAGAAAAACTCATGAAAGAAAACGCCTTGGGTGACCATCATCTGATGCTTGTCAAATACTCGTCAGCGAGTAATTGCAGTATGTAGTTTTATTTTTTGCGGAGGTAGTCCATGGACCATGATACCTACTTTGTGTAAACGTTTCCATTCTTTAAAATGACCTGTTTCAGTGCCTGTATATATTTCAGTATGTGATAATGGATTCGCGCATATTGAAGTATGATACTGAACATTACTTAAGATATTGCATTAAGGTAATTACGCGCACACGAAACTACAATCCTGATATGTCTTATTTTTCCATAAATCAATTTTGAGACAAAATTCTTGATAAAGCATTTTCCTATTTTTCTTTTACACATGACGTCACATCGTATTTTTAGGGTTTCTTTAATTGTGTCTTGACTGATATCAATACTCCAATATTGTATTCAATATGTGTGTTCGTTGCGTCCTATATTTTTCCTTTCTATTGAAAGGAAAAATATAGGACAACGCAAAACGACGTTAACATTTCCTTTTCAATTTCGATTATCGCGGCTAGAATATAAAAAAGCCTAAAATACAATTTCTCGTAAAGAATCCAAATAAAGAGACCCTCTTAACACGTCGTACATTTTATGACATCAAAATAAGAACAATCCTTGTTTTTATTATAAGACTCTCAAAAATCTTATCGATCTTTTCTGAAGCATATACTGTTTTCCATTTCCTTTCTACTACGTCCAATATTCTTTTTACATGTGCGTTGAATCCCGACAAAAGTATATATTTACCTTTATTGAAATATAGGCAATATATCCATATATCCAGAGTATATCTTCCTTTTTTTCCTTTATTTCCTTTATTCGACATTATTTCTTAATCCACTGAGAGTCTTGTCACTTTTATTGTCCCATTACGTTTTTTATTGTATACACCACGTGTAGAAAGTGATAGGTTTGTTGTTTGTTAAAATAACAAATACCGATTGCTTTTTATTATTTTATTTTTTAGCTAATAAAAAAATATATTAGATGAAATTTATACAATATTATTATATTATACTGTAGCGACCTAGCTTGGGGGTTATACGTTAGGATCGCTAGACCAGGTTCTCTCTTCCGATTAAAACAACTATTATGAAAATATACATTTATTAAATAAAAATGCACAGGGTGGATAAAAATATCAGGAGAAAACATTCAGGAAATGCCAAGACTTGCTAAGGGTATACTGAAAGGAGTACTTACATGAACATTTTCGAACCATTTGACTATCAACTCACTATGAACTAACTATGAACTGACTAACTATGAACTAACTATGAACTGACTGTCAACTGACTAACTTTTTATATTCTTCTATTCCTCGTAGTCATCGCCGGTTACGTCGTCAAAATAGTTTACAATCTAATTATGCTATGATTTGTACGTGTGCTTAGTATTCATTTTTGACAAGTTTTATGTCAATTTCTAGTAAATATCGGTCTAGAGATTGATCTCGCGACAATCATCATCGATTGTTATTCCCCAGCCGTCTTTGATGTCGTTTTTTTTTATTATACGGTATATTACTCTAGACTTATAGTTACCTAACCTAACCTAACTTTACCTAACCAAACTAAATAGCTTAACTAAACTACATAATGTTTGTTTGAAGCTTGTATACAATGTTACATTTGAAATAAAATATAGGAAGGCAAACGCGACCAAATGCTCTGATCACAGGATAATCAGTCTGATGAGCCACGTCCTAAAAATCCTCTTTAATATCATCCAAACACGTATATATAGAAAGCTCGATGAAAACGTAGGTGAAACTCAGTTCGGCTTCAGAAAGGGATTGGGCACCAGGGAGGCTCTGTTTTCAATACAAGTCCTAATCCAACGAGCACGCGACGTCAATGTAGATGTCTTTGCGTGCTTCATAGGCTTCGAAAAGGCTTTTGATAGAGTCCAGCATGACAAACTCATCTTGATTTTACAGGAATCAGGAATAGACGATAGAGATACAGAGATAATAGCAAAACTTTATCGTCAACAAAAGGCCGTGGTTCGAATCGAGGACGAAACTTCAGAAGAGTTTAGTGTAAGGAGGGGAGTGCGACAGGGCTGTATATTGTCGCCTCTGCTATTCAATGTGTACTCGGAACATCTATTTAGAGAGGCACTGGATGGCACAGAGGATGGGCTGGTAATAAACGGAGAAATAGTAAACAATTTGAGATACGCAGATGATACCGTGCTGTTGGCCGATACCGCTGAAGGTCTCCAAAGGCTTATAGATCGCGTGGCGAATACATGCAGCAGATACGGAGTGAAGATGAACTGCAAGAAGACTTAAACGTTGATCATTAGCAAGAACTACATCAACAACTTTCAGTTCACTGCTAACAACATCGTCCTCCCCGCGGCCGAGACAGTTGCATACCTGGGCTGCACCCTGACTAAAGACTGGGACCACTCTCGCGAAATAAAACACCGAATCGAAATCGCGAGAGGGACATTTAACAAAATGCGAAATATACTATGCAACCTGTCCCTCAACGTCCGCACTAGAATCAGAATCCTGAGATGCTACGTGCTCTCAACCCTTCTATATGGAGCAGAGGCGTGGACCCTTACCGACGCATCATGCAAGCGTGTGGAGGCATTTGAGATGTGGTGCTATCGGCGCATGGATTTCGTTGGTGCATCGCGTGTCAAATGAGACTGTACTACATCGCATCAACAAGGAGTTGGAGTTTCTGGTAAATGTCAAATGAAGAAAACTAGAATACTTCGGACACATCATGCGGAACGAGTAATGCCGCCTACTCCGACTCATACTGCAGGGGAAAATAGAAGGCAGAAGATCAGCGGGACGCAGACGAATATCGTGGCTGCGAAATCTACGAAGATGGACCGGATTGACGTCAACAGCTTTGTTCAGAACGGCAGTGAACAAAGTAATATGGATCAATGTGATAACCAACATCCAAAGAGAAGGCATCTTTGATAAAAACCGCTGTATCGCGAGACAGTATCATGTCAAAACAGTGTCTTCAATTTTAGCAATATCTTAAACTTCGTCTAGTAGGTAGCTCCGTCCAATGAGCCAAGAAACATTTGGACAGGTGAGACCCAAAAAATTACAGAAAATACAATTTTAACTTTTATTTTTGATTTTTTTTGGTCAACACCTTCCGTTACCTAACAGTTCTCATTTAAAATGGATAATTCAGGGTGAGTCTTGAATAAGTGCAAATATTTTTACGGGTGGTATATTTCAATCCTCGGAACATGTGTGATATATTAAATTTAGATAAACGAAAACCGATAAAAAATCAGGTGGTTCTCACCATTTAAGCATCATTTTTTGTTAATTGTTTAAAGGAAAATAACTCAGCTATTTTAAACTTATTTGAAAAACGACAAAAAGAAAATAAATGTCTTTTATCGAGCCCTGAAGACATTTTCACTTATTTGAGACTTACCCTGTATTTTGTATAACTTAAAGATAATGTTTTTACATTACTATTAATTATAATACAACAGGTTGCTATAAATTTCCTAACGAATTAAGCATTAAAAAGTATTTTTTGTCCTTACATAAGAGAATATATAGAGGTTCAAAATGTGTTCTATTAATACTACACATTTATATTAATATTCAATATTTTATTAAGATAACGTCTGTCAAAAAGCAGTATCTAATAATATTAAACCATATAATCTACAATGACCAAGTACGTAGGTGATTAGATAGACCAGGTAGATTAAGATATATTAATGTTATGTTCGGAGGGGAAGTTTTCGTATTTCGAATGTGTCGTATCCGACACACGGCCAGCCTTTGAACACCATGTCGGTAAAGGTGCTTGCAGACCTGACGAGACGAGAGCGGGACAAGCGCGAGAGGAGAGCAAGACAAGAGCGAGACGAGCGAGAGGCCAGCGCGAGATCGCTTCCATCCATTTTTTGAGAGTTGCCTGCTACGTATAGCATGCCCTGATATCTACCATAAACATCCCCGGACTGTGCCGCGAAATTTCTTTGATTGACAGTCGAAAAACCGACAGAGGACGGATAGCAAAAGGTGCTTACAGACCTGACGAGACAAGCGCGAGACAAGAGCGAGACGAAAGCGAGACATTAATTTGATCGGCCGTCGAAAAACCGAACAAGACCCTAGCGATATCTGTTAATACTTTTTTTGGAATTGGGAATGTCTCGCGCTTGTCTCGCTTTCGTCTCGTCAAGTCTGTACACACCTAAATATATTCCGTGGGTTGTCTCGCGAGACCCATCCACACATAAGGTGCGTCCAGACCTGAAGAGACGAGCGTGAGACATTCCCAATTTGCTATTTGCGAGAGCTTCGCGACACAATTCACGGAGCCTCGTTGCTATCCGTCCTCTGTCGGTTTTTCGACAGCCAAGAAATCAAAGAAAGCTCGTGGCACAGTCTGGACGTGGTTTTGGTGGGCTCGTTCGACCTGCGAGATATTAGCTCTGATAGTACATATTGAAATTGCAAGAAGTCGTTATTTAAACAAATGTTAAAAAAAATTGTCAGTCATGCTATAGTCTCTGAAATTGGAGTACTAAAATTTGTTACGATAGTTTTATAGGGACGAAGAAAAAGATAAGATGTAAAGATATTTGAGTTAGATGCTACAGGGTGTTCAAAATATATTCATGAATTTCGACTATTTAAAATTAAATAATCTCAATTTTGAAATGTTTGTGATTGTATTTTAAATTTGACCTCTGTAATTGTTTTTTAGCTTTGGGCCTGAAGATGGGAATATTTTAAATTCCCGAAACTTGCTTTTTTAAGCATTAAATTTTTTTAAGTTAAACAACTTAAAGATTGTGAGTTATTGTCCTTTTACCCTCCTTCAAAGGTTTGCTTTGATTATAAATATTGATTGATAACATTATCTTATCAATTGTGTGTGTAAAAGAATGGTTAAAATGAGATGTAGAATGTAGAATGAGTAAGAGGGGGGTTAATCACTGCGACCTTAAAGATGTATTGTGCGCTCCTTCCTTGAGTCATCACACAGTCTATAACCCATCATACCCCTGTTGTAGAGTGGACAGGGTATTTCCCATCCTCCTCTGACAACAGTTCTTCCTCCGAGGGTACACACCCGTCCACGGTTGGATTGGCCCTCCGTGCCACCCTTCACAGTCGAGGAGCTTGCCTCCGGTTGAGAAACCCGTGAGGTGGAGGCTGGAGGATCTGTCTCCATTTTCTCCACCTCTTCAACTTGGTCTCTCCTTAGACCTGATACCGGTGTTGTCCCGTATCTATAATAGAGGATATGTCCCTCTTTCTCTATTGCCTCCTTGGATTTGAGGTCAATTCCTATTGTGATGACTCACCAACTCGATGTCCTTACATTGAAGTTCTGACCCTGGATAAGGCTCAGCAGGTACGTGGTGTCTCTCCCCTTGCTCCTCGGCAGAAAGACCGTGATGGCCGCCCTTTAGGGATGTTTTCTCCCTTTACTGCAACCAGTTCCGACCCTTGCCAATTTTTAAGCTTAAGTGCTATTTCCACCAACCAATTCGCCGATTCTTATGAGGATCATGCCCACCCGAAAGTGTATATCCGCAAAACGCAGCGGTCCCACATTTTGTAGATCGTTGTGTTGCGATCCAATCGTCACTAATTCATCCAGTATAGCCTCTTCTAGAACCGTTTGCTGGTTGGTGGTCAGAGCAACCTCTGGGAAATCCTTTGGCAGCACCCGCCATTTTCACTTGTCCAGCAATAGCGGCAAAGTTGGTGATACGCCCCTGCTTGCCTCCTGGTGTTGGACTCTTCTCTCCTTGCCGGAGAAGAGGTGAGAGGTTATCGCTCCCTCTCTTGCCCTTTGATGGAGATGAGTCAGGTTCTTTCTTGGTTTCTTTACTCTCCCCTTTTCGGAGGAGTTTTCGCTTTTGCTTCCTCTGGAGCAAGTCCTTCGTGGATCAGTCGGAGGTACCTCCGTGCTTCTGCTCCGCTAAGACCTACTCTCAGAGGATCACCTAGCCCGCCTGGTTGACCCAGACCGGGTAGACGAAACGGTGAGAAAAAAAAATAATAATAAAATGAGATACATATTTACGAATAAAATTATAATTAGAATAAATGAAGCAATAAATTAGAATAAATGAAAATTTTTACTACAAATTAAATATATTTCAGAAACGGCGAAGCTTAAGTGTAACAAACCTTACCTAATCAAACTTATACTATATACAGTGTGACCCACTCAAGACCGGGCACCCTCCATAAAATCTGTGTTTATAGTCCGATTTTGATGATTTTTTTTCAAATATAAAGTTTCAAAAAATGTACTTTAGGGCTCAATGTCATGTTATTTCGCAAAAAACAAGGCCTACTTAATAAAGTTTTTGTAGTGAAAAATTTGCAAAATTATATTAGCGATTTTTTTCAAAAATTTGAGTACACCCCTACATTCGGCATCCCCAAAACAGTTCTGTACCAAATTTCGTTTAAAAATATTAATTATTAATAATTCTGCAGTTAAATTAAATAATTCCCTATTTTTGCCAATTTAACGATGAGTTATCAAGTAACCCTTGAAAAAACAATCCACGACAACGAGTTTTATTACAAACAATGATAAAAATACTACAAGCAACACAATAACCGAATAATAAGTTAAACATATTCAAATAATTCTAGTTGCTTCTACCAGCCCTCCATTCAGTTCAATACATTTGTCGCATCTTTTTCTTAGATTAACAGTTACATTCCTAAGATGCTGTGGTGTAATATTTGCAGAAGCCTCTGTAATTCTAATACGTAATTCATCTACAGATTGAGGTCTAGACTTGTAAACTTGTTGCTTTAAGAAACCCCAAAGAAAGAAATCAAGGAGTGTTAGGTCCGGGGATCTCGGTGGCCACTCAATTAGCGGGCTATTTCGACCTATCCACTTATTTTCAAAATTTTCATTATACCATTCCCTGACAACTGCCGCGTTATGCACAGGTGAACCGTCCAATTGAAATTTTAAATTCAAACGGGTTTGGCATGGTAAATTATGTATTGCATTCCAAAAGTCATTAATCAGAAAATTCAAAAACGTTGGACTATTCAAATTTCTCTCAAAAAAATATGGACCAATGATTCTATCATCAAGTATGCCACACCACACATTTAATTTCTGAGAATACTGTCTTCTTGTATTGATCACCCATTCTGGGTTTTCGACTGCCCAGAATCGGGAATTTTGAGAGGATACTACTCCGTTTGTACTAAATGTTGCCTCATCACTAAATAAAATTTCTTTTAAGAAATTTCTATTATTTAAATACTCTGCTTGGGCCCATAAGCAGAATTCTAATCGTCTAACATCATCTCCGTTTTCCAAAGTGTGTAAAATCTTTGGTTTAAAGGGTTTAACTTTATTAGTTCGCAAACATCTCCTAATATTTTCCCTTGGTATATCCAAATCAACACTGGCGCCTCTAATGCTTGCACGAGGATTGTTACGAAAATATTCTAATATTTCCTCATTCCGCCTATTTATTCGATGTTCCGGCCTTCTGTTTTTTAGTAAGTATTTTGACACACAACCAGTTTCATTAAAAACTCTATTTATTCGTTGTTTCATAATGCAAATAATATTTCTTGATACAACACTTTTCTGCGTGCTATTAAATTAATATTCAATTCTACGCTGCAAGAATTGACAGCTAATAAAACCCATTGTTGTGGATTGTTTTATTCAAGGGTTACGTGATAACTCACCGTTAAATTGGCAAAAATAGGGAATTATTTAATTTAACTGCAGAATTATTAATAATTAATATTTTTAAACGACATTTGGTACAGAACTGTTTTGGGGGATGCCGAATGTAGGGGTGTACTCAAATTTTTTGAAAAAAAAATCGCTAATATGATTTTGCAAATTTTTCACCACAAAAACTTTATTAAGTAGGCCTTGTTTTTTGTGAAATAACATGACATTGAGCCCTAAAGTACATTTTTTGAAACTTTATATTTGAAAAAAAAATCATCAAAATCGGACTATAAACACAGATTTTATGGAGGGTGCCCGGTCTTGAGTGGGTCACACTGTATGTCATAAATATACAATATACAATTTATTCCATTTAAAAAAACAACTGTTAAACAACTGTAATATTTTTTTATTTATTAACACTTTGTATCTTCTAAAACTATTATTAAATTGTAGCGCTAATAGTCCTTCAACGAACCCAAAACTTACAAGTTGTAAAAATCTAATAGTTTAGCTACAATACTCCGTGTCGTATGTGGTGAATAACCCTGTATACATTTTTTTGCCAAAAGCTTTTTCAGTGCTTACTGCTATGCATGTTATGAATATATGCAGTATTCAGTAAGCATGCACCATGCACATGAAATATTATTTTTCAGGCGTTCCCTTTTTCGCTGCGTTTCATAAAAGTAAACGACACGGCGCGGCGGCGGCGGTTGACAAAAGTGCACGAAAATAATTCAGACAGGAGCATGTTTTACGATGCTAGCAATTTTGTCTCGTATCAGATCCCATTACGCAAACAAACTATGTGTCAATTCAGCTCGAATTTGCGTAAATGTATCATCTTTTTTGTGTATGTACGTTTTCGAGGTTCGAAAACTAATTATTTGATTCCGTTTTTGTAAAAACTTCCTGCAGCATATAAATATAAAATATATCCAGAATTCAAATAAATTCTGTTAACAAGGACCGTTGTACTCATACTTTAATTCAAATTATTTTTTGGAATATTAGTTCTATATTTTTCATTACATCTTTGTCTTGTCAAGTAGTGTGCTTTGTTAATACCCATTTTCTATTAATTAAAAAAATGTTTTTAAATAAAAAAAAATATTATTTTTTTTAATTGTAATTAATTAAAAAAAAGTTTACTTTAATGTTTCGAATTGAAAATGTTTGGAAAGAAATACAAAATTGTAGACGTTACAATTAGTTAATTAGAGTTATTAATACAACAGATAAATAAAATACTAAATAACTCCTCACTCCCAATTTCTGTATGCTGCACCTACCGTGTTGGCAACTGTTGCTTTCGGGTCGGTATTTACATGTGTGGAAGTAAATCGCATAAGGATCTTATTAAGTCGGAGTGAGAGAAATGCGACGGTGTGCTGTTGCGTTGTTGCCGGTACGCCTTTTCCTATCAAGTAAAGTAAAATCACGATCGCAAACCGCTTATTTTTAAGACTTTTTTTCGACCAGGTAACTAGATAAAATCATTAGATATGTGTCTGAGCATCTGAAATGGAATTATAAGGATATCGTTAGGGTGTCAGTAAACGCGATAATTTAATAACTCAACTTTTTAACACCTAACACGCCATAACTTAAGAACCACTTTAGATATTGAAGCTTTTTTTTATTTTGAAGATCGGATCATTTACAATACGTTTACATAAGAAAAATTCGATAAGGTTGTTTTTTTCCATTTTATTTTTATTTATTTGCTTAAACTTAAAATAGGTAAATATACAGGGTGAGTTTCCTAGGATGTTCTCTATGGGTATCTCGGAAACTACTGGAGATAGAGAGTCAGTTAAATGGGGAAAGAATTGCAGTTTTGTGGGGTCATAAATATGCGCTTTTCAGATTTTCGAAAAAGTTCATGGCTTACTAGATATTTCGAAAAAAACAAATTTTGCCTATTTTAAAAATTGTCCCTATTTCCATTATAATCTATTTTAGACAAAAAGTTTTCAGATAAAAGTTGTAGATAATCACATCCCTAATGAGACTGTGCTCTCCGATTTTTTCTAAAGCCTGTCGTTTTTGACATATGACACAAACATATGTTTTTTTAAATGGAAACCATAGTTGGCCATGACTTCATAAATAGCGCCATTTTTTAAGCTTTTCAGCGATATAAGCTATAATATGTTTCTTTCACAAAATTACTGAGTTATAGCCAATTCTTATATTTCTTGACTAATTTCACTTTTTACGCATCCTACATACTAGGCTATGCAAAAAATGTGAAGCAGCCAGTGGGTACAGTCAGTTTGGATTTAAAAATGGGTTTGGCACGAGAGAAGCTATATTTAGTCTACAAACACTGGTCCAGAACTGCCTCGACCGGGGAAGGGATGTATTCATGGTGTTCATTGACTACGAAAAAGCGTTCGACAATGTGAAACATGACCTGTTAGAAAAGTTAAATTTAAATACTCGCTCATTAATAGAGTGGTTCCAACATGACTTTCATTACTGACACACCAAACTGCCCCATAATATAAGAAATGTTAAAAACCGAATTTCATTATCATAATTATGAATACTCAGGGATTCTTTTTGAATTTAGTATGAGTGTAGAAAGAGGGTTAATCACTTCGACCTTAAGATCAATTGTGTACAATTTTCTTGAATCATAACTCATCATACAGTCCCAGGGCTTTGACAAAAGCCAGTATCTGACACAGTTTTCTAGAGGGATAGTTCTCCATCTCCTTATCAGCACTTCTGCCAAAATTCATGGCACGAATGGTTGTCGTCTCGGCGCACTCAGTGATGAGGTGTACTGGTGTTTCCCCATCTTCCCCACAGAATCTGCATTCGCCGTTTCTTCTTAGTTTCAATCTACTAAGGTGTTCATTGAGGAGACAGTGTCCTGTTAAAAAACCCCGTGACAATCCGAAGATTGTTCTTACTCAGACCCAGGAAGATCTGTGATTTTTCTTGATCATAAGCCCTCAGAAACTTCTTCGAGTGTCCTAGACCATTGCAAGATTTCCTTTATATCTAAACGGCATTCTAATAGAGGAAGTCACTAAATTTAAATACCTAGGCTGCCTCGTTACAAACAGATGGGATCAGAAGTCGAGATCAGAAGCAGAATTGAACAAGCTCGATCAACTTTTCTTAAACTTAAAAATTCCTTGAATAATGATCTCAGTTTTCAACTTGGAAAGCAGAATGGTTCTGGTCCAGTTATGTAAGTGTTCGTCTTGTTTCCTAGCTCGATTATTTGACTCTTAAAGTGCCCTCGATCCCTTGGACTGGCACCCAGTGTAGAGGACTTTGTTTTCTTTGAAGAATTTATTCAGCTTCTCTATGCATTCCTTGACCAATTTCGAATTGATTGATACTGAGTTGACTAGCCTTTAATGCTGCTTTTGACTATCAGATAAGAAAGATTTCTTATTTCCGATAGTTCCTATCTAAGATAAGTTGTACGCATCTCTCGATAGCGTAGATTTCTGCCTGTAGGATACTAGGGTAAGTGCCCATTGGTTCGGAGTAATTAGCTCTCGGCCCAAACACTCCGATCCCTGTTCCCGTATTGGTTTTGGAAGCATCAGTATACCAAGTTATGGTATGGTCTTTTTAACTGCTGGGCAAGCGTTTCGCTTTTCCAATCCTTCTTATTGCTCAATACTACATTGACATGTTTGTCAAAGTTGTACGTTCTTGGCATATCGTCCACTGGGAGTTGCAGAAGTGGTATTTCCTTTTGAGGGTGTTCCAAGCCCCTGATCTGACAATTCTCCCAGTACTAATTCCGTTAAAAAAACTTTCATGGCTCAGGAACATTCGACAATGGACGGGAATACATGACTTTATGTCTCTCCAAAATGCTGCTTTAAATAGAGAAATCTGACAGGATGCAAATGGACGGTCGCCTACGCAGGAATCTGCTTGGCACTTTAAGAAGAAGAAGAAGAATTTCACTTAGTTAGCCATGGAAACAAGTTCAATTGTCGTTGCTCTCAGAAATGTGAAATTGTCACATCCAGTCTTTGTAAATTAAAATAAACAAAAATTGTAAATACAGTGGTTTTCTAGAATGACCTCCATTGCTGCTGTTGGTTCAGGTTCTCATGGCTCCTGTGATGCAAACACATTGTCTCTGGACGTTACTTATGTTTTTAGCCGTCCGTTGCTCTAGTTGTTGAAAGTTAAATTTAACTGCTCCATAAGTAATAGAGTAGTTCTTACTATCATGGTATACATCCAGCGCAAAATGTTAGGGGAGCAGCCCCATCTATTCCCGGCCAGTCTTCTGCATATCATGAGAGCCTTTATGGCTTTGCTGGTAGTGTTCTTAATATGCCTGTTCCACAGGAGTTTACTGTCAGGGTTATTCCCAGGTATTTAACTTCCTGGGTTGGCAGTATTCCTTTCCATCTAGTTGGATTCTTTTCCAAGTTTTTCAGACTTCTGCCTTCTGGTGCATGGCACTATCGCGGTTTTGTCTGAGTTGATACTCAGCCCGACAGTCCTACACCATCTCTCAGTGATACGGAGTCCTCTTTTGGATAATATCACACAAGGTGCCTTCATGTTTCCCCGAGCAATCATGACTATGTCATCTGCATACCCAATGCAGTGTATTCCATTAGAGTTAATTCATCTAGTAGTTCATCCACCACCAAGCTCCACAGCAAAGGGGAGGTTACTCCACTGTAATGGAGTTAGCGAATAATAGTTCTGTTCACCCCTCTTCTTTTATGCAGAGATCGCCTGACCAACTTATGAACTTATGTCAAACGCCCCCGAAATATCCAAGAACAGGAGAAGTTTAATTAAGTCTATCCAGACTTGTTCTGTATTAGCTAGAAATTCAGTTTTACAGAGATGTTTCTGTGGATCTGCCTGTTCTATATGCATGCTGACTATCATGCAGTGATTTAACCTTTAGATGATTTTCTCCAATATGGTTGTCAACTACTTTCTCCAGCGTTTTTAGTATGAACGATGTGAGACAAATAGGCCTAAATGACTTGGGATTTGTCCAGTCAGTTTGCCTATTTTGGGTATTTAACCGATTACTTTGCTCTCTCCATGTGGTTGGTATATATCCCATCGCTAGACTGCTTCTTGTAATGCTTAGTAGATGGTGAGTAGCTATTTGCTGACCCTCCTTTAGAAGGGCAGGAAAGATCCCATCCACTCCTCTGCTTTATAGGGCTGAAAGGTGTCGATCGCCCATTTCAGCTTTTTGTTCTGTTATTACTAAGCTTGGCCACTTCCAATCTTCCTGCAAAGGATTGTGAGGTTCAGTGGGAGCTACATAAGTATCAATAAGTATGCTACCTGGAAAGTGTGTATAAAGTAGGAGATTTGCTTTCTCTTCCTCTCCCTCCGTGTAGCTTCCGTCAGATTTCTTAAGTGCCATGATGGGGATAGATCCACAGAAGTGATGTTTTTCGCAAAGGATCTAAAGTCAGACCGCTTTGCCCTTCTTATCTCCCCTTCTTATACTCAGTTAATTTCTCGCTGTAGAGCTGCCATTCGCCACTGCGTTTAGCTCTATTAAAGAGTCGTCGGACCTCCGATCATCAGATTAAGGGTCTTCCGCTACAATAGCAAGACTCTTTTGAGAAAAATCATTGAAAGTTAGGTACTAGTCCCAGGAACCCTATGAGCTGTATCAACCATAGAATTAATAGGTTTGTCTGGTAAAAATTCAAAGGTAATATATGATAACAGGCAGGAAATTTCCTCGAGCCTGTATTCTTATAAAAAAGGACATTAACTTCTACATGTGTTTTTTAAATTTACAACCCGAGATCTTGTTCTATCATGGTTCAGCTTAATATCGAGGATTGCAGTTAAAACATCGTGGTAAAAGTTTGTTAAATCAGATATTAAAGGCGTTTTATTTTTTTACTGGATTCTTTAAACATCTGTTAATCGGCAAAAGATAAATAAAATTATTACGTTTGCAAAATAAGCCAATGTTAGTCATAGAAACATTCGACATATAAAGAAATATATCGTTCTAAATACTTGTGAATAGCGAAGTGGGCAGGCATCAGCATCACAGAATCATCGAGTTCAAATTAGGAGAAATCACACCCCAAACAGAAACTCGAAGGAATCCAAGAAAAAAGAGACTGGGACATGTATAACACCAATCTCGTAGACAACCTAAACCGTATAGATGCAAGTAGGGCCAGAAACTATCTGCATCTAGAATTGTACGCAAGGGAAGTCAGCGGTGCAATATTGGATGCATATGAATCTAGTTGCCCCGCAAGTAAAGGCATACAAAAAAGTAACAAGAAGCCCTGGTGGAACAACATACTCAGGGATAGAAAGAGGTGGACCAGTTGCAAGGGTCTCCTCGGTCACCTGACCTATCCATTTTAGATTTCTTTTATGCGGTATGGTTAACAAAAGAACTTACGAACTTATGAGAGGCACTCGAAGAGGCGGAACAGGAGAAGTTTAATTAAGTCGACCGGTCGTTCTGTGACAATAGCTAGAAATTCAGTTTTAAATAGATGCATTTATGTACTCAAAACAATTGCGGAACACTTTTTGTCTAAAATAGATTATAATGGAATTAGGGACAATTTTTAAAATAGCCAAAATTTGTTTTTTTCGAAATATCTTTAAAAATGAACCTTTTAAAAAATCTAAATATAAAAAATATTTAGAGCAGAAAAGGCGAAGGCGCTGCGCTGGGTCCAACGTAGCCTTGACTACGTTTTAGGCGCAATTCACTATAACGTACCGTCACCGTCTCGTCGAGCCGGCGCGCCGCGCCGCGCCGATCTTAGCGTCTTTACATGACGGCCACGTTACGGATAGTGCGAATATGTTAATTGGCCATTATGTTAATATGTTAATCGGCCATTTAAGAATATTTACTGTGGTAGCCGGCAGCATGCTGGCAGCTCAACGTGACGGTGGCGGTACGTAATAGCCTTTATATAAACAATATTTGTGACCTCACAAAACTGCAATTCTTTCCCCATTTAACCGATTCTCTATCTCCAGTAGTTTCCGAGATACCCATAGAGAACATCGTAGGAAAGTCACCCTGTATAGACAATTAAATTTAAAAAGAAATATTTCTTTATTCATATAAAAAAACATAATTATGTTTTATGTATTAAATTGATGCGTTTATCTCTTAATAAAAAAGTATTAATTATTGTATCAGTAAAATCATCAGATTGTTGAAGGGCTGTGAAAAGATCTTTTTAGATTGAAAGTTAGGTAAGTCACGACAAACGTATAATTTGTATGAGCTTGTATCAACCAAAGAATTAATAAATGGTATAGTAACAATCAAAACAAGCAATTTGAAAACTTCTGGAAATATTTCTCCAGGATTATTCTCCTGAAATTATTTTATAATCGATTCTACGTTTATTTTTTAAAATTGATCTTCATGGTAGACAACCTACAATTTATTCATTAATTTATGTTAGTTAACAACATTGCGGTAAAAGTTTGTTAAATCAGATATTAAAGGCGTTTTATTTTTTTACTGGATTCTTTAAACATCTGTTAATCGGCAAAAGATAAATAAAATTATTACGTTTGCAAAATAAGCCAATGTTAGTCATAGAAACATTCGACATATAAAGAAATATATCGTTCTAAATACTTGTGAATAGCGAAGTGGGCAGGCATCAGCTAGTTTTTATATACATATTTCTATTAACTATACTTATGAAAGTGTTATCAAAAGTATTGTGATTTAATTACTTGCTTTTAGAAATTTATTCTTAATAAACTGTAAAATGTATTTATTTTTATTGTGTATTAAAATTACTCTGATATACTAATATATCAGAGTAACTTTAAAAATAAATCCTTTTAATTGAAATCTAAATATAAAAAATATTTAGAGCAGAAAAGGCGAAGGCGCTGCGCTGGGTCCAACGTAGCCTTGACTACGTTTTAGGCGCAATTCACTATAACGTACCGTCACCGTATCGTCGAGCCGCCGCGCCACCCCGCGCCGACTGCAGCGTCTTTACATGACGGCCACGTTACGGGTAGTGCGAATATGTTAATTGGCCATTATGTTAATATGTTAATCGGCCATTTAAGAATATTTACTGTGGTAGCCGGCAGCATGCTGGCAGCTCAACGTGACGGTGGCGGTACATAATAGCACAGAATATCTAGCTACGCAACAGAAAAATACTCGAAATGAAAGAGCTAAAATTGCACAAATAGAATACTAGATGGCGCGACAATATCATAATCAGAATATAATTAGAAATTTTGAACTTTCGGTTTTGGATCGACGGCTCGTCGACTGCCTTGTAGCTCGGCTAAATATGCACAGTTGCCGGATTCAACAAGACTTGAATTGGCATCCCATTCTTTTTACTGTGTATAGTGCAGTATGTGTTTCTTTCTATTCTTTTTTTCTTGCCAGATACACTTATATTAATTATTCCTTTGGCTATTAAAATAGTTTTAAGTATAATATTACAAAACATATACATTTTTAATATACACTACCTTATAATGTTAACTAAGAAAATACCTTTAATTACCTTTAAAATTAATATTATTCAGGGCGATTGATAGCGATATTTATTAATGCTGGAACGTTAGTAATGAAATATAAGTTTAATAATAATGGAAATAATTTATTAAAATGCAGTACAAAAAATGTTAACTGACTAAAAACTACTATAATAACAAATTTCTTCCGTTTGCCACGTTATCATATATTACAATGTAACCGAAGATACGTAGTATACCAAGTTTAAGCCCAATCGAACACCAGGAAATTGTATCGTAATATGGTACTATATTAAGGTACCACTTTATATGCATCATAGTACCATCATATTACAATGTCACCGAAAATACGTAGTATCCCAAGTTTAAAGCCCAATCGATTACGCCATGTACGTAATATAGTACTATATTATGGTACCAGTTAATATGCTTCATGGTACCATAATAATGCAATGTCATAAAAAATATGCAAGTATATATAAAATAGAAAAATCGAACGTCAGAAAATGGTATTGAAGTTACAAGCTAATTAAATAATTAAATCAAATAATTAACTCATATTAGATAGTAAGAAATGTTTAAAAAAACTAATAAATAATTTCCAAGTCGTACCCCTCGTGCCGGTGTCTGGAAAAAAAACTAGGTGTTTAAGCAAGAAAGATCTGAAGATATAGTATAGTGAGTTTAAGCCCAATCGAACGCCATATATCGTAATATGGTACTATATTATGATATCACTTGATATGCTTCATGTCAATATAAATTGTAATGTCATGTAAAAATAGCATATATACAAATACCGTTTGATACCGAAAAACGGCGTCCAGTTGGCTAGAAAAGGACGATCGATGACATTTCCATATAAATTTATATATAAAATGACAGCTATATTCATTTAAACATAGCCATCGCTAACGCCGTTTTTTCCCGAACCAGATACGATATGAACTTGGTAAACACAATCGAACAGGAAGTGGTACCATAATAGTAGAACAATACTTATTATATTGTCGCCGAATTACAATGAAAATTCAGGATTCAATTATACAATCAAACGTCAGGAAGTGATTGTAATTTAGCTCATAAGATTTAATTCCAACTAACATGGCAAATTGAAAAAACATCTCTGATCTATTTTAATATGTTTAAATGATGTAGCAAATTTGAAGGTAGGCTTTATCAGGAAGTATTACGATATGAATTACACAATGGCAACACTGAACAAAATTCTTTTTAAATTTTGTTTGTAGAAAACTGTTTTCTTTTAAATTTATTGCCCTCTATTATGTAGTAGCGAAACTACCGCATCAATAACGAGGCTTCTGTTGCGTAGCTAGATATTCTGTGGTAATAGCCTTTATATAAACAAGGGTAATTATGAGAGAATCACGCCTAACCCGGCGGAGGGGTCACGGAGGGGTGTGCGCTTTGACCTCAAATTTTACTATTAAGTTTCATATCTATCTTAAAAGATGGTTATTTTCTTTTATCTAGGGCTGAAGGTATATTTGTCAGTGTCAAAGCAAGAACAGAAATGGAAGTTTGTGTTCATTTTGTGCGCTGAATATAGTAAAGGAATATATATTACATTATGTTTAGCCTATTTTCCCTTGTCAACGACAAATATATTGAATTAAGGACAGGAAATAACAAGAAGAATAATACAGAATTTTTGTCCCTAGCTGTTTCATTTATAGTTAATTTAAAGAACAATAAAAATTAAAGAAAAAAACTGGCTTAATTACCAACGTTAGACAGTTTTACATATTTATTAACATGAATACCGGTAAAAACAAGGTAAATTTTTCAAATATGGGGATTTTTGTTAACTATATGTATGATAAAAAAACGGCGTTAGCGATGGCTATGAAATGAAAATAGGTATTATTTTATACGTAAAATTAGATGAGGAATGTCGCGGAGGAATTGAGGAATTCGTGAGGAATATCAGTACCAATGAACGCCGCCGTTCAATGGTACCCTTCTTAAAATATCAGAAAGACTGCGCTTTTATTTTACCAAATTTTAGGTATGTGTTATTGTCTTTACCAACTAAGTCCCGCGATTAGGTACTCTTGTAAAAATGAAACTATATTTTATTGCATGTAAAAATAAACATTTTTGACATGTTAATTGCAAAATAAGCAAACAACGAACACTAAAACATTTTTTTCACATAATTGAAATACAAAAATAAAGGTTGTTGTTATTTCAAAATGAGCTCGTCAGAATGGAGGGACTCACAACAGTAATGATTTCGCGGTCGGTGGACCTTAAGGACTTAAGGGTAGGTTAAAGTCTAGCTATAGCTCCAGCACTCAAAATACACTTAGAACTTGCTTTTATTGCTTTGGTTTCATTCTTTTTTTTTTCGTTTTTCACTGTTTGATTATTGCGCATCTGATTGCTTTGAATATTTTTATTTTAAATTGAATGTTTCACAATTTTTTATAATTATCAAATGAACGGTCAGGGGAAAAAGCAGGTTAGTCAGTTTCTTTCCAAACTGAGAAAAGCACGATTTAATGTACAAAACGTTACAAAAAAAGAAAGAAATTTGTCAACCAAAGGAACAGGAGAATAAGTTATTTAAATTTCGTGACAGTAACAATAGTCTAAGCAATTACTTTATCGCCATATAAACGTTAAAGTTGCGTTCGTTATAGTATTTCAAAACGGTGTTTATCTTAATTTCACACACGAAATCTTTAGTGGTCCTTAATAATGTGCATTATTTGTGTTAATGATTTTCTAGAACAGATTTAACATGCAATGTGTTCAAGTCAGGATATTGTTCATGAAAATTATTTTACATTGTGTTACTGCACTACGTAGTGCACATTTGATTTTTTAAAACAAACTTATTTATTACTTGTTTCCTTGCTTTCTTTAGACATGTTATTATTACATTGATGCCTTGCTTTACATATTATATAAGGCGATTTATATCATTATACTTTGAAGTGAGTCTTTTTCAAATGTGAAAAATTGTACTGTTTTAAAATTATTGATATCAAAGGGATCTACTGTTCAAATCAAATCTCTCAGAAATCCCTACGTGTAGGGCGTCGTAAGTACTCAAAAAAATAATAATAAAAATAAAAATGTCCTATTTTAATAACACACCCTGTATCAATATTTATCAAAATTAGAACTTAAGTACCTTGGGTAAGAAGGATTCAATATAATTTATCAGATTTGAGATAAATACTGTCCTAAGGATAGTTTACTCTTGACTCGAAAAATATCAAACCCAATTAAAACGTACGTCTATGAGCTATCGCATTTCTTACCCTGGGCAAAATATATGTCTTATAGCCTCAGCCTCCTGTCAAACTGCCTCAGCTTACAGCCTCCTGCCAAAAATGTAAAAAATCGCTCAACAGACAATCCAGATATTGGCTTGTATCCATCTTAAGTGGGACACACTGTATGTAAAATTATATGGGGAAGGTAATTGATGTTCATTTACAAGCCAACTGGACGCCGTTTTTTTTTCGATCATTCAGTATAATACGCTCAGGAACATGCAATGTAATTTATTTTGATGTATGTTTAAGGCATTGCTAATCTAGTTTGGTCTAGTAATCTAGTATTCTATTTTTCTTCTTCTTCTTTCTCAGCCTGGTTCCATCCAGTGTTGCATATAGGCCTCTTCTAGGTTTTTAACCTAACCTAACCTAACCTAACCTATCCATTGTCTTCGCGCCACTGCCCTGACGTCATCGACCCATCTTTTTTTTGGTCGGCCCACATTTCTTGTTGTTCCCCTAGGTCTTCATAGGGGACTTTTTGGGGCCATCGGTCTGGAATCTGTCTTGCCACATGTCCTATCCATTGCCACTTCAGTACATCTAAAATTCAAATAACATTTTAATTTATATAATATACATGAGTGATCCATGAGTAAGATGCTTCATGGATTATGCTCATGCATATTATATAAATTAAAATATCCGTAAAACTTCGATATTCCATAGCGTCTACTCTGTTATTTAAAATATGTAAAATAGCATCTTATTTTCGCTCCATTTAGGTATACCGTGCTGGCAACTGTTACTTTTGGGTCGGCATTTACATGTGTGGAAGTAAATCGCATAGGGATCTTATTAAGTCGGAGTGAGAGAAATGCGACCGACCGACGCGACGCGCGACGGTGTGCTGTTGCGGCGTTGCCGATACGCCTTTCCCTATCAAGTAAAGTAAAATCACGATCGCAAACCGCTTATTTTTAAAATATTTTTTTTTCAAGAGATAACTAGATAAAATCATTAGACATGTTTCTGAGCATCTGAAATGGAATTATAAGGATATCGTTAGGGTGTCATTTTTTTTATAATGAGAAAACGTTAGTAATCGCGATAACTTAAAAACTCAACTTTTTAACACATAACAGGCCCTAACTCAAGAACCACTTTAGATATTGAAACTTTTTTTATTTTCAAGATCGGAGATTTTACAATATGTTTACATAAGAAAAAATCGATAAGGTTGTTTTTTCTATTCAAAAATTGTAAACAATCCATCCATTTACTTTTAGAGCATAGCAATTTTCAGCAATCGTGTAATTTTTTTATTGATAAAGGTTTTCACATACTGTCTACAAAGAAAATATTAACAAAGTTCTTGAAAAAACTACAATCTATTATTTCTAATAGATTTCGAGATATCGATTTTTGAATTCAGAGTTCTAATAGTGCGACCACTGTCGAACACCCACTCAATTCCACTTATTTTTACCAAAAATGCATGTGTTTCTAGCTTGCACTTAAAAAAATTCAAGCTAGAGGGAAAATTACAACGACTCGTTAATAAATAAACAAATCAAGTATCACGAGACGTAATTAAATCGTGAAGCTGAACGCATGACGTACACCTTTCCCTAGAACTTTAAGTACTGACAGAGGTATTGATTGGGTCTAGAGATGGGAAGTACGTGTGCGTGTCGTACAAAATGTACGATACATTTCAATGTACGGTGTACGTGTCGTACAACTTTATTGTACGAAACGTACAATCCACCATTATCATTATCTTTGCATCTTTGCAAGCACTGGACCCGGGACCGGTGACCGGCAACACAACATACTACGGGAACTGTTGCTTGGTTAAATTAGCTTTAAACCAAAATACATACACTACATACGCAGTAATACGCACGTACGTAGTGAATTGATGTACTGTGTATATTATAGGGTGTGCTATCTTATTAGTACTGTGGTTTAACTTGAAAATTAGTAGCGATTTATTTTTGTAGTTTATAGGTACTTTCTACGTATGCCTAATATGCCTAGTTTCTAATATCCTAATTCAAATAGGTAATTTTTTTAGGATTTTCAATTTAAATTCAAAATATACGTAGGTATTCTAGAACTTGATTTATCGATATAAAAATATAATAATTAGAGTTAAACAATTCTGAAGGTATTGCTATTTTGTAGATTTTATTACTAGGTACATTAATTAGTAAAGTATAAAGTATAGTAGCATAGTAAATATGTACGTATCGTACAACATTACAAGTATAGCTAGAGACGTGAGAAATATAAAATAACACGCGACTGGTGCTATCCCCAAGCCTCTTCCTATATTTGTACAACTGTACTCGTACGCTTCTGTTACGGGTGACTCATACTCATTCTACTCCGTTGCCGTCCGCCCTTGATCTCGTGAATCTCGTCGTACAATTGTACGACACGCACTGTACGATACAATTAAGTGTACTGTACGAAGTGTGCTAGTACAACCAATTGTACTGGTTTTGCCCATCACTAATTGGGTCGACCGGTCAACTGCGACAAATCTGCTATATCCCCTTCCACGTGCTTCCACGTCTCTTAGCGATGTGCACAGTTTCTCGGTTTATTTCATACGTTTGGCAACGTGTTTACTGTCCTCTCTTTGTTCAGTACATTATAAACGCAATGTACTCTTCTTACATACGGAAATCTCGACCCAAGACTAACCTTTGCCAGCCCTTAGTATGCTCACTGGCACAACAACCGAAACTGTTATTTCGGTCTTTCCGATATTCCGGTTCATCCGGTCTTCCGGTACAACCGGTCTTTCGGTCCATCCGGTTTTCCGGTCCAGCCGGGATACCGATTCAGTATCGGTCCTACTGATCTAATTGTTGGAACAGGGAAAACCGGTTGTAGGACCGCAACTTCGTGGTACCGGATATCGGTACTGAAATCTTAGGACCGAACATTCCTAGTACACACCACAATCATCAAATTAAAAACGCTTATTATCATATATATTCGAAACGTTCAAAATACCGTTCAGTTCACCAGAGCTCAAATTTTGGAGAAGATAACAGTTCAATATACATGATTTCCACTTTAACCTAAAATGACGAATTGAATTAAATATTTCTTTAGAAAATAATATCAAAACGTTAAAATCGTTTTAATATCAAAACGTTAAAGTCGTTTTAATATATTAATATTATTAGATACTGTCTCAAACGTTAAAGTACACAGTTAAACCATAATTTTAATGTTGTTTAAAAATCAGAGGAAAGCGATTTTTAATTTCCCGCTCGCAAAAAATCGTAAAATTAAAAATAGGAGTCAAACCGTATTCTTGATTTTTCCCCAATAATTTATACGTTTATGATTTAATAATCGTTGTAATAATATACGGTCTAAAATTGTTAACAGACCAGGTTCGTAATGACGTAAGCTTTTATAAAGCCGACATAGTAGAAATTGTTATAGTTGAGTGCTTAATTGATGTAAAAATTTGTCCAATATATGATAATATGTACTTATATGAGAGATTTTAATGATTCATCTGCTAGGAAATTGTTTAAAAAAGTCTATCGAGACTAACACAGTGGAGGATATAAATTATAAGAAGGCCCAAATATTACTGCACTATATTATAATACTATATCCAGTGACTTACCATTAAATCTTGGTGCGATTCTAATATCCTATGCCTCAACCTATCAAAAACTAAAGTTTTGTCATATAAAAGTACTATACAAACTATTGTACTTAATAACACCTCTATTGTCGTCGCAGACTGTGTGAAATTCTTAGGAATTGTTGTAGACAACTCGTTGAAATGGGATTTGCACATCGAAGCTTTATCAAATAAACTAAGCGCTGTCTTTTTTGCGCTAAGATCAGTTTCTAAGGAACTTAACTTATCAACCTCTAGAATAGCCTATTATGCCCTTTTTGAGTCAGTCACATCTTCATTATGCCCTTCCATCCTGGGGTACTTGCTGCGCAACAAAATTTGATCGTATTTTCAAACTTCAAAAGGGAGCAGTTCGATATTAATTGGGACTGAACAGCAGAACTCACTGGCAGAGTTTCTTTAAAAGTTTCAAAATACAACCCTTCGTTTTCACAACCCTTCTTTCTTTATTCATTTGTTCGCTTAATCCTCAAACACAATATCTGCTATTCCCGAAAGGCCATCTCACAACTATCCACTTAGGAAGGCGGAGCATGATCTTTATCTGCCAACCCCGAGCTCAGATCTAGTTAAAGGCTCAATACTGTACAATGCCAAAGCAGTCCGATGGATTATTAGTACTGCAGTCCTTTTAAATTTAAAACTCCCTCCATAGAAAACAAAAACAAAATAGTCAATCATCTCATACTGTCTCAACTTTTACTATTACTGTAATACGGTCACAGTCATTTTGATGTATCGTATGTAAAATGCATTGAAAATGCATATTATTATGGCGGCAATCGTTCTGTACCATTACAAAAACAGTCAAATTAACAAACCCTGTGACGAACATTTAATATTTGATAAAAATCTTTGACAATGTGATGACCTAATTAAATTGCTGCTTTAAATTTTATAGTATATGCGATCTTAAATAAAGAATCGTAATTCATATGTCAAAAGCATGCACAGATTTATGGAATAGAGTATCTACTATTACTATGTACTATTCGTACATAGATTTTTTACAACAGTTATGTAATATACTATTACCTACGACCCCTATGTTAAAATCCTCGATCTACCTGTGCGGAAAGTAGATTAATACAAACGGTAGCAGAACCCTCGTAAAACATTTATTTATTTATTTAATATACACCATTCAACAGCAAGGGCCAATTACTGAGTGGGTCGTACTGCAACAGTTACAAATTAAAATGAACAAATTCAAAGATCACAAAATAAATAATTATAATAAAAGTTACAAAACAAAACATATATAGAAGTAAAAACAAACTGATAAATCAAATCAACAAGAAAAATAAAATTTATAAGAAATTGATAAAAAAATTATGCATGTTAGCAAATAATATTAATTAAAGGCAGCTGGAAATATATCCAACCTGCTCTGGCGTTGATTGTAGGCTAGTTGTATTCTATTAACTGGAGAATTTTTGTTGATATTAGCCCTACAAACGTCGACATAAAATGAAGCTGAAGTGCCGAGCTGCTACTCTCGGAACAAAAATATTCAACCTATTGAGAATATCTGAGCAGTCTATTTTATTATGAATAACACCATACAGCGTCTTAATGTCAAATGTTCCGCGGCGATCTACTAAGGGAGAAAATGAATTACGTTCCAAGAGTTCATCATGAGGGTAGCCTATACAAGGATAATTACCATCTATTTTAAAGCTAAGAAACTTCATAAACCGTCGCTGGACACTTTCGATGTTATTTATTGTGTCTGGTAACATGGTAACCATATAACAGATGCGTACTCCAACTTTAACCTAACAAATGTAAAATATAATCCATATATATATTTATGACTCTTCCTTCCTATTCATTTTTGAATCCGTTTGCTTAATCCGCAAGCACATATTTTCTATTCCGGAAAGGCCTGCTCACAACTATCCACGGAAGGCGGAGCACGATATTTATCTGCCAACCCCGAGCTCAGAACTAGTCAAGGGCTCAATACTGTACAATGCCAAGAAAATGTCCAATCATTTGCCTTCGAATATCAAGTCATTAATTCTTTCCCGCATTTCGTAAAGCTCTGAAATCATACTTACTGGAGAGAGCCCTATATGCGGTAAACGACTTTTTTGTTGATGTTTAATCATGAACAATTTTGAATTTTAAAATTTTGATCATCTCACACACTGGTATATAATACATAATACACTTATGATATATAACATGATTTTATCCATTTACAGTTTTCCTTTTGTAAAATTTTCTAGATACGCCTGTGTTCTGCAATGTCCATATATGTTTTATTTAGTAGTGGGAACTATCGAATGAATACTATCGAAACATTCGATAGTTGCAATTCATTCGAATAATTCGATAGCTAGCAAGAAAACATTCGTCGAAAACTATTCGAATAAAAATATCGAATAGATGCGTCATCTGCCTTGAAATATATTAATTCGGCAGCTAAAACCATTCATTTATAAAATTCATTCATTTGTAAAATTCATTTATTGGCCAGGATCGATTATAATAAAATAGAAACTGGATTTTAGTTGTCGCCCGGCGACGTAGGTTTCTTTCCTAGAAACCCGACAGCGGTCGGCGGTCGGTGGCAATGGTATGAAAAAAGCCGGCATCTTTGATTTTGAGTCAGATAAAGATAAGGACACATTATTTTTTTTATTGAGGTGCTAGTATTCACACAAAAATACATTATGAACGGCGCTGTTGCCGTATATTCGTATTAGTTGGTATTAGCAAAGAATATTATTCTTTGGTATTATAATTAGTTAGGGATAGTATAACTATATATTTTGCATGTTTTTTATTAATATTCTGTTGTTATACTGCAATAATACTTTTTATTTTGGATATAGGACAATGATTTTTAATGTTTTTAAGCAAAACTGGTTTAATAAATAATAATAACAGTAATAATTTGTTATACCTATTAACACCAAAGTTTAAAATCATTTAATATAAACATTTTTTTAAGTAGTAGCAAAATATAAACAACAAATTAGAAGTCAAAATTATTTATATTAGATCCTATTTAAAAGTAATATAGTCTCTAAATTTTTTGGCAACGTTGGTTTATTAAATAATAATAATTACAGAACTAATTCGTTATATTAACAACAAATTTTAAAATCATGAAATATAAACATTTATTAATTTCCTAAGCATGCAGTGTAATAGAAGAAAAATATAAATAAAAAATTAGAAATCAAAATTATATATGTGTATTACTTTTTATTACTTTGTATTAGTATTTAAAAATAATATATGCTTTTACTGGCATTTACTTTAAAAAATAAATGAAATATTTCTCCGACAAAATACAAATATCGTTAACTTTTTTTTTAAATTGACACGTGTAAAACTTTAATCAATCAATTTAATTTTCTCATCCCAAAATTTGAGTTCGATAACCATTTACTTATAACCACATTACCACTTTACTTAAATATGATTATTAAGTTCAACTAATTCATATTACTAAAACATCTAAAATACAAATACATATGTATTTTTAAAATTAATTGTAAGTTCACCTCATCTCTCTTAAAAATTGTTACTTCTCAAAATTTTCCATTAAAAAAATAGACCATATACCGTATAAAATTAAATAATTGAAAGATCGGAAAATCACACAAATTTTCGGAAAAATTTTGACCACCTGCACACTTACACAATTGTCAATTAAAAAAAAACACTACTACTTTAGTATTTTAAATATTTTAATAAACCCAAAAATAGCACAGTATTTAGAAGGCAAGTTATAAAAATTTGAAAGAATTAATAATGCACTGACGCAGACAAAAATCAAACGAATACTAAATTTCATTTATCAAAAGCATTCGATAGTCGTGGCTTAACGATAACCATTTAGTTGCACGGCGAGGTTGTCACATATGCTTTAGTATACAAATGAATGAATGATTTTATTCGAATGAAACCATTCGATAGTTGAAATCATTCATTCAGTAACCATTCGATAGTCTAATTCATTCGATAGTTCCCATCGCTAGTTTTATTTGTAATTTTATGACGTAAATTTTTTTAAATTGATTTGTATTGTATGACATTTTTTTTATTATTTGTATATTTGTTTTTGTGCTTTTTTGTTTTGTGAATGCTTTGTCGATGAAGCTCTCTTGGCTTTTCGTACAATAAAGCGTTGTTTTTTTTATTTATTTCTTGACATTGTCATTTGTTTTGACACTTTAGTTTTGTATTACGAGTTTTTGGTTTAAATGGTTTGTGTTGTGATATTTTAAGCTTAAAACTTTTTACTAGCAGACCTTGCAGTCGAACATTGTTCTTTTTAGAACCTCTGTTAGTGCGAAATGGTACAAGATCAGTTAGTAGCCGTGAAAAACTCATCGCAACTTTATTAGAATATTTTGAACGGGAAAGCGGTAGTAATGGCCCTTTATGACTCTTAAGTGGTGTTAAAAAGATGAGTTTTGTTGATGTAAATAATAACTGTTTATATATTTATAATTAATTTATTTTTTATTTCCTAAAATATTTTGATTAAAAGAAAATATGAAAAGCGGGCAACGTTGTGCCGGTCAAGTTTAGTCACGGGAATAAAGTTTTATTTTACATGAACTATAGCTATTTATTAGTTATTATCATCTTTTTTATATAGGTAACTTAATATTCTATATGCTAAATTAAATAGACGTTAATATTGGAAGAATCCTATTCTAGGTAGCGATACTTCTCTACTATCTATAAAAATGTATACGTTAATGTAGTTTATATACATGTGTAATTAAAACCTAAAAAATATTAAAACAAATATTCAATGGCGCGGCAAACAATTACATTAAACGGTTGGCTAAATGCTTGCGGAGGGGAGACAGCAAACAGCGGTGTTAATGTGTATTTATTAGTCGAATCTGGTGTAATCACTCGGTGGGAGTAAATATTAAATGGTTTGATTTTTGATTATAGTATTTTGTTTGTGTCTGACGCGAATAATTATTATTTAAGTAAAAAGTATTTATGGTATCGGTTCAGAGTTAGTTCAGACTTAAACTAAATTCAAAATTTTAATAGGTTCTTCAATAATTTCTAATCGTTGAAAGTACTTCAAAAATTAGCTATTTAACTACTAATTTAGCAGGCCAAGCCCTTGGCGGACTAAGCCTGTCAGAGGTCAAGTCCGCGGACTTGGCATTTGGGATTATACAGGGCGGGTTTCCTACGATGTTCTCTATGGGTACCTCGGAAACTAATCGAGATAGAGAGTCGGTTAAATGGGGAAAGAATTGCAGTTTTGTGGGGTCATAAATATGCGCCTTTCAAATCTTTGAAAAAGTTCGTGGCTTACTAGATATTTCGAAAAAAACAAATTTCGGCTTTTTAAAAATTATTCCTAATTTCATTATAATTTATTTTAGAGAAAAAGTTAAATAAAAATATATTCTGTCTTTAAAAATATTGTATCATTTAATCAAAACTATAGCTATATTATCGTAGTATAATATTTATAGCCATTACCTGGTGCCAAAATTCCCGATCATCGCTATTTTAAAAAAGAAATCAATTTTATGTTTATTTTTTCGCCAGCTATCTATAGAAGATTTAAATGTTACTTCAAAAATCTGTAATATCGGAAAAGACGAATATAACTTAGATTTTTGTGGAAATTTATATTTCCATATTTTTATTACCGGGCGGCATTTCGATGAGTTTGTTTTCTTAATTCAATTTTAGGAGTTATTAATGTCAGTCTTAAACAGAAATAAAATGTAACGTTCAACAGAAGTGCGAGATTTAGACATTGGAAATACAAGAAAAGAAAACGAAGTATAATGTAAATATTAAGTCGTTTTAATGCAAATTTACTTTATTAATGTGCTATTTAAGTACTTATATTATTTTTTGTTTTGTTTTCTTCTGAATGATATTCTTCATAGAAAATTTTAAATATTTTAACTTATTCAACAATGTGATTTAATAATCTTAAAATACACTAATTTAAAAAAGTGCCTGTATGTCTGGGAAAATTTAGATATAATATGTAAAAATGCTGATTTTTTCCAAAATTACTGATAATAATTGAAGGGGTGACTGCACTAACCAGGCAGCTCCACTTTTTTTCGAAAATGAGATTTTTAATGCCCTTTAAAAAATTGGCCGATCGTTTCCTGCAACAGTCAGTTCTTCTGCATTTAAAATTGGTAGGTGGGTGGAATAAACACTGTTATTGTTTTTACTTTATAAAAAGAATATTTATTTTTATGTATAAATAAAATATGTTTATAAAACAGTACAATTTTTGCTTTTTTTATAATTAAGAAACTGAAAATTTTCACTTATACTGATTTATTCCCTACACCACGTTCCCTTTACGTGGTATAGGAAATAAATCTGTTTAAATGAAAATTTTCAGTTCGTTCAGAACGAAAGAATACTACTAATATTGGCTAATTTAAATTTCCCGCCAGCCAGAATGCGCGATAATGCCTTACGATACGTTTTATACATATCTCTTTCTTTTTCATATGAAGCACACATAATAAAGAAAGATAGCAATAAAGACGTACGTCCTGCCCTGGTCCTGCTAACTGGTTTCAAATTTTTTATTCTGAGTTGCGCTACGGGAACGCGGTCCCACTCTTTACCATGAGATTTGTCAGTCTCTTTTTATTTCTTTGTCTATGTACTGAACAAAAATCGCTGGATATTGACTTATATATATATATATATATATATATATATATATATATATATATATATATATATATATATATATATATATATATATATATATATATATATATATATATATATTTTACTACGGCCCAGGGTGTCAAATATCCCTAAATAAGAATAATTAATGGCATTTCTCTACGTCCGGTGGATATTTTGTTTTAACGAAATTAGTAAAATTGCGGTACAAAATTCCGGACGCGCCAGCTCGAGGTTTAAATAAAAACGTATTAAAATATTTTGAAGGGATGCGACGCATCACCCGCATCAATGGATTCGCCGCTGCTAAGGTTAATGCGCGGTTATCTGTATTCGTTCAGAATAAAATATATTGTACAAACGGTTGTGGAGCTGGAATTGATTAAGGCCATTTTACTTTTTTGTTTTTCCACTTTATCAATGTTTAAGCGCTATTTACGGATTTATTACGGTAACGCTTTACGACGTGGAAAATTCGTCTTTCGATGCTGGATTAAAATATAGTGGTTATCAGCATCGTGCGCTCCTTTGTTTGCTAAATACTTGTGTCCGTAATTAAACGCATGTCATGTTCAAGCTGTAGTCGGTAGAAATGAGCCACGTCACAGAATATACTAACGAAAAAGAAGCCCAAGTTCCTTGTATTAAATCGGTTCCATTTTCGTAACGCCATCTCTCGACAAAGCTGACATTTACAGGTTAGCCAAAGAAGTGCGGGGCCGGGGGGAATTGTAAAATACACTTTTTTATTTTAATTATTTTTATTCCCTATTTGCAATTTTATTTTTAAAACATATTATCTGAAACAATCACATAATATGTCTTAAAAATAAAATTACAAACGGAAACAAAAGGAATTAAATAATCTGAAAATCTACAAAGTTTATTGATAAAGTTAGGCTATGCAAATTGATATATTAAGTATAACCTCTTTGGTATAACATTGTTAAACAAACATTAACAAATCATAACATATCAGATCATAGAACTAAAAAAAGTACTATTACATAAAAACAGGTGACACAATACTTCAAAATTAATTTTAACATAATATCAAAACGGAAAAATCAAACTGCAAACACAACCACACTTATCACAACAGAAATTAACACACACTACGGCGGCAAATGTCCAAGAAAGACTGATCATTCTGATTGGTCCTGGTCCGGTCGTAGCTCACGTCGTATTGTCGGTAAGCAAAATCCCTGTCCAAAAATCTTGACGATCAGCGCCATCACCCGTCATAATTGAGAAACTTTTGCTGGAACCATTTTGAATATTTCACTTACATGGCCCTGAGCCACGTTAAAGGTGTGTTGTTCAATATTCGACGCCTAGCCCAAGACTTCAAAGACGAGACAGTGGGACAGAGAAACGATTTTAAAAAAAGACAGACGGGGTCGCACTTTAAAGGGACAATTTCCAAGCAATGACATTCTTGCCACGTATAAAACAGTTAACTGAATTCAATAAAATATATCTTATTATAAAACGAATTACAATACTAAATATATAAATACCAATGCAATAAAATAATTACACCTAAGTTATATTCATTTAGATACTATTATTTCCATCAGTATTTCCATCTGACAAGTTTATTTTCGCCTGCTAATGTTTTGAAAGGTTAGATGTGGGTTTTATCATAGAGAAAGTTAATAGTTTAGAGAGTGGTGAATCGCGTGGTAAAATGTTGGGAGATTGCGCTTTTGGCGCCCTCTAGTTGGCTACAGGAACGAACTATGAAAGAGCGGGAGATTTAAATTAATATATTATACTTATTATTTTTAAGGCAATTAAAACTAAGAGTGCCCTTAACCAAAAACAGTGAAATAAATGGAGATACCTACTCAAGTTTTATATTATCATGATATTAAAGGATATAAATACAGCATTTATAATCCTTATAACACCTTTTTATTCAAAGTCTTACACGCTAATATAAAATTTGACTATCTCCATTTATTTCACTATTTTTGGTTAAGGGCACTCTTAATTTTAATTTTCCTTTTTTTATGGGAAAACGATTAAATGGGAAGAATTGAATGGGAATGGAAAGAATGACCAATTATTGTATTTTGAATTTTTGAATTAATTTATAATACCCCTATTCTACTAAATATCTAGCTACATTGTACTTACAGTTAAATAGCTACATTGTACTAGTTATATACATATTTACAGTTTTATGATGGCTATTATTTCTTTTCATCGTGCTATCAACTGATTCGCTCCGACTTGAGTACTATACCTCGAGATGGCTCCAGGAATTATTTATCTTTACAGGCCTAGGATATGAAGATTCACAGTAGAATTTTTGGTTTTACTGCCTATTAGAAACAAACCTACCCCCTACATAAAGGGACATACAATTATGCCTTGTTCTCGGCCATGATATTCCTTCCATTCTATATCCAACATCCAACTTAGCAGACCTTCTGGTTCACAACAGGGCCTAGACTGGCCGGATAATATTTTAACAGAATAGCCCCAATAATTTCTAGAAAGAATAACCTGTGAAATAAAAACTTCTGCATGCACATTACCTTTCTTACCTTTGTCTGCTATTTTTTAATAAAAAACAACTGTTTAGTTTGCACAAAAACAAAATTAACAATCAAAAATTTCTTAAAAAATGATCAAGCCTTGTACTACGCCGTGTGCCGCTTTTTTAACAAACAACAAACAAAAGAATGAGGTTAGCGGCGTTGCCAATGTCAATTTTCTAAACTACCCAAAAATCTAAATTAAATTCGCCAATTTGGGGAGAAAAATGTCCCGATTCACCAAAAATTCCCCATATGATTATTTTAACAAAAAAAAATTAATAAAAATACAATATTTATTATATATGTTAGAGGGATTAAACTGTAAATTACCTCCTTGTTTTTTAATCCCTTCCCTAATAGTCATTAAATAATTTGAGGTCACTAAATTTTCTTTCAACTGAAGCATTTACAAAGGGAAGCACAAGTAAAAAGCAGATTATAATTTTTAAGTTGGGAAAGATATATCGTCCCGCTCCGTTTTTAAAGCTAAAAATTTTACGCCATTTTCAATCAGCAATAAAATATTGAAACTCTAATCCCCACAAAATTCCCAATCGGCTCCGGATTTCCCAAAATTTGGGGAATTCCCCACAAATTGGCAATGCTGGAGGTTAGCGTGTTCTTTCTGAATATGCTAAGACTAACGGACTAGTGTCGAAACACAGATAGCTAGATGGACGTATTTCGGTACTTGCGTCGATGCGCTACAGGAACATTTGCCTGCGCGTCGTATGTCTTCTGGCAGTCTTTTAATTTTTCTGTTTGTCTATGGCTTATATTACGAATTATTTCTTTAAAATTGCTTCGTTAAAAATTTTTTTCCGTATGATTTGTGAATTTGTCAAGAATATGTTGAATACCTAGTTGGTGTTTGGAGAGAAAGAATACCTTCGAGTCGTTTCGATCTACCCGCAAAGAATACAAAAATACTATTTTAAGCAAATACCAAGTAGGCGACAACAGGCAAGTAAAAATAATCAATTTAAGTAGGTAGAATAGAAACACAGTTGAATTTAAATATTTTCGAAAGTTAATTGAAGATTAAATTTTATTTAAGAAAACCAAGAATCATAGCTGTTCTGTTATGTACTTTATATGATGAAAATTTTCAAAAAACTAAAGATTATTTTTAATATTCAATAATTATTTTTGATATTTATATAAGGCTATGAAACCATTGTATATTAAAGCATAAAAATATTTTTACCATGGCCATAACTTTTTGTTTATATTTTTTAGGTCTTGAAAGTGGAATGAATTATGTGGACATTATTTTCACAAGGAATATAACAATTCAAGAGAATAGACAAGATTACTGCTCTTTTTGCACAACTAATTTACGTAAAGGCAAGTTTATTGTACAAAATGTTGGACAAAATAAAAGTCAGTTTAATAAAGTGAAAAATGTATTGTTATAAAATTTACAATTTATGTTGAATATCAATAAAGTTATGCAGAATGACTGGGTTATCTTCTTCCATTAGAATACATAGTTCACTTAAGCGACAAGATATCCATAGCCCACCCTTCGATAAAATATAAATCTATAAGTTGAGTGAAATATGTAAAAGCCTAGAGAATACATGCTTAAATATTTATGTATTGTTATAAAATTTACAATTTATGTTCAATATCAATAAAGTTATGCAGAATATCTGGGTTATCTTCTTCCATTAGGATCCATAGTTCACTTTAGCGACAAAATATCCATAGCCACCCTTCGATAAAATATAAATCTATACGTTGAGTGAAATACGTAAAAGCCTAGAGAATACACTTGCTTAAATATTTATATATTTGGTCTATATTATACTGAGTTACCTGTTAGACGGTATTTTCAACTTGGTTATGAGCAATTCGTACAAAAGTTTCTTTTTCCACATGAATGTTAGAGGTAGTAAATATTTCTAAGTATATATCACCTTAGCTTAATATTCAGTCACTTTGAAATGTATTCCTTTTACAATAAATAAATCTTGCTTTTCAATAATTCTTGGAAAAATACTGTCTTGCCATTTCACCACAATAAGAGTTTCCTAATATCTGTAAAATTTATTTTTAAATATTCTAGATTGTATGCTTATCTCAATTATCAGTTACCTTTTAACCAATTTTTCCTTTGATAGAAATCAATATTAGAGAAAAGTCTTGATAACTAATACTCTTCATATCTCTTCGCCAATGTCTGTAACATTTTCTGATGTTTTCATTTTCATATTTTATGAAAGTATCTATTTAACTATTAAAACGTTCGCGATGACACTACACAATAACTTTTTTTTTCTTATTTATGTAACAATTACAATATTAAATATTTCAACTAAATTTTAAAATTTACAAACTTGTAAAAGCGTAAACAAAAATATAAGGTTAGAAAATTTCTGACCTAGTCCAACCTTGTCAATTTTTTTCAATGTTGCCATACTTTACATAATAACTTAAAATACAGGTATTACATCAAAAATATACATAAAAAATATTCGAAATATTCAATTAAATATTCTCAAGAATATAAATAATTTTTAAAGATTTAAAATATTCATCATATTTTATTAAGAATATATGTTCATTATATTATAGCATGCATAATTTATGATGATATTTTGTGGAATTAAAATCAGTATGGCAATAATGGAAATCTCCTAGAAGTAGTGATGGGTTGTTATTTAACTATCTGTTATTTTATAACAATTATTTATAAATAACATAACGCAACCGTTACTACTTCTAAAAAATAACAGATATAAAATAACGACACGTAGAGATCGGCCGCTCGTGAAACGAAAAACGAAGTCGGCGCTCTGCATCACCACGAAATTCTATGCTGCTCGAAGCAATTCCAAAAAACAACTAGTATGGATGGAAAACATGTTATTTCGTCAACCATCGATACAGGCGGCGAGACAACGGACAGCGGAGTGGGGAAAGTGCTACGGCGAACGTAGCTGCTTCGGTCGATACCGTCGATGGTTACAACAGCTTAAAAATAATAGGATATAAAAGAAGCAGGTTTTTTGAAACAGTTGCGGGCATAACGCCTGGCGGTGGATATAACAGGAGTGGGAAAGGAACGCTGCTGCATCCGTCGATTGTCGATGGAGGCTCGCAACGGGTTGGAGAAGCAGTCATTTTAGATATGTTGTTTTTCAACCTGTTACGAGCATAACAGGGCGGCGGTCGAGATAATCGGTGTGGGAAAGGAACGCTGCTGCATCGGTCGATTGTCGATGGAGTTTTGAAACAGGTTGGGGAATAACGCCCATCATTTGTTTTAGATACATTCTGTTTCAACCTGTTACGAGCATAACGGACGGAGGTCGAGATATTATGGCACTGTATGTTTCAGTACTTACTTATTAAGTTTCAATATTTAGGTATTTATTTATTCTGAAAAATTTTCAGAATAATATTTTAAGATTTTTTAAAAATGTATACAGGGTGTTTTGAAAAATCTGGTCATTGATTAATCACGATCCTGCTTAAAGCCCTTGACGTAAAAAGCTGATTTTTGGAAACCGGATTGACTTTAGTGTGTAGAGGTTCGATAAGAAGGGCTTTTTCGAAACTCGAATTCTAAGGGGGTGAAACTACTCTCAAATATTAGAATATTTTTTATTTAAAAACCGGTGAGTTTTTCGGAAAAACTCTTAAAACACGTATATTTTATTATGTTGTTTTACATATTTTAAGATTTTTTAAAAATATGTACAGGGTATTTCATAAAATATGACCATTGAGTAATCACTATTCTGCTTAAACTGCTGGACGTTTAAAGCTGATTTTTCGCAAACGGATTGACTGTAGGAAAGGTCGATAAGGAGGGGTTTCTCGAATCTCAAATTCCAACAGGGTGAAAACGCCCCTCAAATATTATAATATTTGTTATTTAAAAAACGGTTAGTCTTTCGGGAAAACGCCTGGACACGCATAATTTATTTTTTTTTACATATTTTGAAATTTTTTAAAAAATCATACAGGGTGTTCCAAAAAGTTGAGTAATTGATTAACCACGATTCTGCTTAAACTGCTCGACATTAGAAAGCTTATTTTTGGCAAATGTGAGAAAATTTTATCCAGTTTGTATGTTAATGGAAATTCTTGTTTTGCTTTATCATCACCATTAGAAATTATTAATTCGAGGCGAACGAAGTCGCGAGTAAACGCTAGTTTAAGTGTAAAATTAATTCGAACTAGTGTGTAGTTGGTTTACTTATGAAGAATATACTACACATTTTCTTATATTGCTATTTTTTGACCACAAATGGTAAAATCATAACTAAGAGTTTCTCGCCCGTCGAGTGAGATGCACCCTGTACACTACTACGCAATTCAGGATCTACGCGGATCGAGGGGCAGGGCGTAGGTAGATCGCAATGTGTAGGTACAGACGAGTGGCGGAATTTTGGCTTTTTTTATATCGCAATTTGTAAACAGCGCTTATTTGTAAATAACCACCGTTTTTAGAGAGGTATTTTAGATAACAATCGATATTTAGAAATGTTTTGACACCCTGGAAATACTACCACCGAGCACGTCATTGTTGCAACTTGCAACTGCGTTAATACGCCTGGCGATAACCGTCTCATACTCTTTCAGATATTTAGCAGTAAAATAAAGAAACCTGTTATTTTTAAGCTGTTATTTTAAGCTGTTTTTTATAAATAACTATAACAGTTTCAACTGTTATCTAAAAATAACAGTTTTGCCCATCACTACCTAAAAGTCGCACTTTAAAGGGACGAGGTAACTGAGAGGCGAAGTCAAAAACGTTTTATCTTTTGCCGGTTGTCCCGTCTTTGTAGTCTTTGGCCTACCTGTGTGTCATTCGGTACACGGCCACATTAACTATTACAAATTTGATGTTTGGATAAAATAGTATACAGGGTTGCTGTTATGTATGGAAACGGTGGATTTTAATTAATTTCGATAGGTTCAGTTTCATTTATCGATGCCATTCTGCCGAAACTGTGATACTAAATAATATTGGACATTAGTTTTCAAGTTAGTTTTTTAGATGATACACCATTTATAGATGTATAAAATGAGATTATATCAAGTCTGGAAATTACAAAATGTTCGTTAAACATTTCAATTCTTCAACTTAGGTACACTGTACTACCACAAATTACCTATAACAGATGCGAAAGAACACCGAATTACGCGTTCAGGTTTCTGTGACCTTCAGAAAGAGTTCATAGACAATCCGAATCAGTGTATAGTTTGGGTTATTATTTGTTTGGGTGAAAATAATCTGCACCAATATGTTATTGAGGCATACAAAAAGGTCCACAAACTTCGAGACATACGAAAAATTAAGTCCATTTAGCGTATGTCGCAATTTTCACACCTTAAAAAATTAGTTTTTATAGCTATAGCAACTGCAGCGACTATGAAAAAAGCTGTGTGATTTTCATAGAAAATAAGGGCACCTGTAATTCATTTGAGAATGTTATAAATCGCTAAAAGAGGTTTCAAATCTCTTGGATTTCTATTAATATTAAATACATTTTATTAAAAATTGAACTAAAATTGTTAGTATCATTAAAAACAATTCAAATTCAAAAATTGTATCAGTCAAATTTCCTCATTTAAGGTGAATATTAAAGTAAATATAAATACAGCTCATTCTAAGCTCTATTTATCTTTAAGAAAAATTTAAATCATTGTTGCAATTGGGCCTTAATGCCATTTCGAATGAACAATAGTATTAATAATGTACATTATAATAATAATAAATTTTATATCATAGTGTGTATTAAAACTACCATAACACTTTTAAATTGGTATTATATTAACAACTTTTGTTTTTTAATCCAAAAAAAGTTACCAATTTTCTCAATCAAAATATTTGTGGTCCTGAAATGGACCTTCGTTTTCCCATGTTCGTCAAGGTAGGTAATGGGTAAACGGTAAAAAAACAGGATAGTAAAATTTAAAAATTACAAAAATTGTTCAAAAGTGCCTCCCTCTTGCATTAAACAATAACCCAAACGATCATAAAATCCCCTTCTCACATTGGATAACATATCAGGGGTGACAGTGTCAAAGGCATTAAATATTTTCTGCCTTAACTGCTCCAAGTTTTGAATTTCTTCATGGCCGTAAATTTTAGATTTTATGTACCCCCATAAAAAGAAATCATTCACCGAGAAGTCAGGTGAAATTAAACGTCAGTCTAAACAAAACTGTCATTTTTGAAAACTTGTCAAAATTTGGACACACGCTAAATGGACTTGATTTTCCTATGTCTCGAAGTCTGTGGACTTTTCTGTATAATCTCACAGTAATTTAATAGATTGCTCGTCATATTATATCAGCTCGTAGGAGATTAGGAAAAAAAAAGATATTTATAGTATAAAAAATTAATTTATTTAACAAAATTTAATTAAAGATGTGACAAAATAGTTACATTTCTATTGGTTCTATCGGACTTTTTTCGACTATATAAATCTTTATTTTTTGTAAACTTTAATGCATAAAATATTTTCAATCTAATAAATAATTTAATGATGTAAATAGAGGAAATTTCTCACATAGGTGGTCAAATTCTATAGTTTTCATTATATCAAACAGCCTCTGAATGTTTTCTTCAGTGCAAAACTCATCAAAATTTAATATAAATAATTTTTCCAGCCTGTAAATAAAATTAACAAATTTTTCCATTTTCATGATCAAAGGCTTTTAAATGGGTAAATAATTTCGAGTTATCCAGAGATTCGGATTCTTTCGCAAATTTTAGACAAATATCACATTGATGTATTTGAAGACCCTTTTTAATGATGTAGTCAAACATAATTAAAGGCATTTTGAGTTGAAAACATTTCTCAGAGGCTGTTTGATATAATGAAAACTCGAGTGAAAACTATAAAATTTGACCACACATGTGAGAAATTTCCTCTTATTTACATCATTAAATGATTTATTAGATTGAAAATATTTGATGTATTAAAGTTTACAAATAAAGATTTATATAGTCGAAAAAAGTCCGATAGAACCAATAGAAAGGTAACTATTTTGTCACATTTTTAACTAAATTTTGTTAAATAAATTAATTTTTTATACTATAAATATCTTTTATTTTCCTTATAAATAAACACATTTGCATCCCATTTTAAATAAGATATACAAATTACCAAAACTTAGAAGTAAAAGTTCAAATGCTCAACAAAAATCCTACACGCGTTTTTAAAAAGAAACATATAACTACGCACTATGTCATTCCAGCAAGCGAATACGACACAGCATAGGTTTCCGGACTAAACGACTGGTGTATTTACACCACTCAATAGGCGTGTCGGGTTTGCCGAGCGGTTTCCGATGCAGTCGCTTTCTTTCGCATCTGTTATAGGTAATTTGTGCTACTACGATTATTGCTTAAAATTGAACGATGAATTGAAATATGCAATAATATACAGGGGGTTCTATTTGAAAAAAATAAAACTTTGATGTGCCACGACTTTATCACCGACCCTGTATACATAAATTAAACTCACAAAACTCATTGTAAAAATGATATCGTTTTGTAATAATTACTTAATATTAATAAACTGTTTTGCAAAATTACATTATTTTGTGACACTATGTAAAAATATCTTATTTTTAAAAGTTTCTTAATAAAAATATTAATTAAAATAACTAATATATTAATATTTTTTTTGTAAAATTACTTTTTTCAGTGTAATATAAAGGTATTAAAAATATATACTTTTAATGGCCCATTTCCCATTTATTCCTTGCTAATCGTCACATATATTCCTAACAGCTAACGAGCACCCTTTCAGCTTTTTAGGCTTAAAATAAAATTGCATGCTTTCAATAAAATACGTATTATGTTTTATTAATATTTATGACTTATACTACACCTACATGCATTTCCTTTTCTAAAATACCATAATAACATAAACTATACCGAGCAGATTTCGAAATATGGTTATTTTAGTATTAAATTTTATACGTTGTAAGCTCTACTAAAACTGTAAAATGAAAAGTTATCGATGCTTTTTTTAAAGGAGGTACACAAAGTAATGACGTCTTAAAACGTAAACAAATTGAAATATTCTACGTGACTATACAGGGTGCTACAAATTCGAGGTACGAGCATTAGTATCTCGGAAACCGTAATAGATACGGAGATGGTTAAATTGGGACCAAGTTGCGCCTTGGGATGTTCGCCAACATGGTATCAAAAATTTCAAGGATTGCTAAGTTTTTTTGAAAAAAACGATTTTTTTGGAAAATAGATTTTATTTTTTCCTGTCGTTACTTTTTAGAAAACCAAAAAACTAATCCCAAGTAGCATTTGGACGTTATCTAACGTCGGGTATACGTCGCATTCTGACGACCCTTATTTGCACCTAAATGGGGAATACAGATTCGGATCGCCTCGACGTCGGTATCTGACCTAATAGGGAATGTAATTCCCACCCCCAATTACCAACGTCATATTACGTTGGATTTCAGTCACTTAAAATTCCTCGCTGAGCAATTACGTTACGTTTTGTTTCAAATTCGCTACCAAGAATACATAAAAATTTCCCAATGAAAACCACCTAATTACAATGGATTCATAATCACTCCTCGAATATAACTATGTGCCTACCAAATTTCATATTATAATAATTCTGAATCATTAATCCAGACATCAGTTTTG